>NW_010265196.1:12938-15494 GCF_000690775.1 Eurypyga helias
CTGAACCCGTTGGAAATGCCACCTCCTTTCTGCAGGGGCTCGTCGACAACCTTGGAGTAAGGCAGTAGGTTTGTGAGGCTTGGGCACACACTGCCCTAACACTAAGCTACTTCTATCCTTCTTCATCTTTGTTATTTTCAAAACTTGTACCTCAGAAGACAGTGAAATATGTTCTTCTTTTCTGGAGAGTAATGAGGATGAAGCACAACAACTCCATCAGGTCCTTAACTCAGCCAGTATCTAACATTTAAACCAGAAAATGGAGTAACCATTCCTCTTCCTGCTCACAGTGACTACACACAGCTCATTTTTCATCCTGTCCAGAGGTTTCTTCTTCCGTCTTTTCTTGAATATTGTAGAAAGCATTTTCTGGGGTTGTTATAACATTTGGAAGGTCAGCATGGGTGCACGGCAGGTGAGGAGATGCCACAGCAGGACTTCGGAGCTGGCAGCTGAACTGATCCAGAATGACAAACTGAAAGGAGATTATGGTAAGAAAAGTGACAGGGTTGCCTGTTTTTTCTTTTTTTTTCTGAAAAACTTGGCTTTCCTGAGTGTACTCAGAGTCAAATCTGCTCACTTCACCGGCAGAAGTCGCCTTCTGCTCTCCCTGGCTTGCAGATGTGACGTGGATCAGGGACAGTGAGCTGGAGCCTTGCTCAATTCATGGATCTTTAATGGAATAATTACTTCTATTCTCACTTCTTTGTCTGAACTGAAATCTGCACTGAAGTGCAGAGGTTGGAAGGAAAAAAAAAAGGCTGTAAACTGAAATTTGGGGAGGTGTACGTGAAGAGAAGGAAGATGAGGACATCATGTTGCTGGTACAGTTCTTCCACCTCCAAGTGAAGGTTGCCTGGTGCAACTCTGACACAGAGAAGGCTCCACCGTGATTAATTTTAAGCATCGGATCCTCCTTGAGATCCTTCCCTATCCATGGAGGAGCCAGAGCATCCTTCTGGCCCTGGAGACATCCCTTCTCCTCCAGCAACTTGGGGGTCTGACCCACGAAGACCCGCAAGTCGCTCCAGTCTTGTACACGATGCTACAGAAGCACAAATGCTTTTTAATTGCGAATTCGCCGTCTCCCTGCAGTCTTGAGGAGGGTGAGGAGAGCCTCACACTTTCAGAAGCGGGCGCTCCCGGTCCCCTTCTGCTCTGGCAGAGTTTCTATGGCAACTCTAGATGGATCTTAAAGGAAGGATTTCTGGTAGGCTCCTTCCGGAGGAGTTTGTAATGTAAATGCAGGCAGGCACCAGAGCAAGCCTGTGCTCTCCCTGCCCTGGAGTTATAGGTTATGGCAGGGTATTTACAATAACTGCTCAAAAAACAGCCCTTTGTGATTCCCAAAATGCACTTGTTCATCTGGCTAATTTTCAATTCATCCTTTTCAGCTCCGCTCTCAAGCCAGGAGGAAAACAAGAATCGTTTCAAACCTTGGCGTTTTGCTCCACATGTAATTTCTGCTCCGCGGCAGACGGTGCGGTGCGCGCAAGACATCCATACTTCCAGCTACGGAAAGGGAACCGGCTTCGGCGTGTGCTTCTTGATGCATTTTTAGACTCTGGAATTGGGAATTCGGTTCTGTTTCATACATATCGTAATTCCTTTCTTCCACCCGGTCGGTGTTTACAACAACCAAATCAAAAATATTCCTTGTTTCAATGACAGCGGCATCTGGAAAGGGCTTCCCGAGCGCTGGATACCTGCAGATGTGTCAGAAATCGGTGTGGCCCCACAACTTTGAAATGAGAAGAACTTTGCAATGTGAAGAAATGGTTGAAAAGGCTGGAAGAAAGCAGGGAAATCCCAGTTTCACAGCCAGAGATGCCGACATGTCAAGGAACAAGTTAGCTCGCCGCAAGTCACCCAGAAACTGTGAGCCGAGCAGAAGGTGACCCTCTTTCGTCTGTTTGGCACAAGACCATCCTCCCACTTCGTTTTTTCACTCGAAGTGTTGCAGAGACGCACTCTGAATGTTTTCTGGGACAAGTCGCCTTTTTCTGCATGAGGGTTTGTTACTAACAGACCTCGTGGGACCGGCGCGTGTCTACTGGAGGAGTTCAGTGTTGAGTAATAGGTGCCAGAAACGCTTTTTCAGACTAATTTCACAGGGTGGACAGGAAGGTGTTTGCTTGGAAGAGAAGTGATGGCAGAAAGCTCCTTACCTAGCAACGCATTGTTTTTAGTTTTTCTTATTCAAGATGTTTGGATTTAATCTGCCAGTGTTGGACCGAACATAAAACTGGTATTCCAGCTTTGCTGCCAAAGCCAAGGTCCCAGGTGTGGCCAGTTCGGCAGGCCCTGGGCATCCCCAGAGCACAATCAAGGATTAATGCAACAAAAACTGCCCAGTGATTAAGTCTCTCCTTATAGTACAAACATTTATACACTCCAAATTCTCCTCTGACATTGGCAGCGTCCTCTTGATTTCACTGGAGCTGGACCACGAAGATGCTCCGAGGGCTGGAGCCTCTCTGCTGTGATGAAAAGCTGAGAGAGTTGGGCTTGTTCAGCCTGGAGAAGGGAAGGATCAGGGGAGACCCTACACAAGCT
>NW_010265196.1:15726-20468 GCF_000690775.1 Eurypyga helias
AAGGTGTCCCTGCCCATGGCAGGGGGGTTGGAACTAGATGATCTTTAAGGTCCCTTCCAACCCAAACCATTCTATGACCCTTAAAGAAGATCCCTGGAGACACTGAACTTCCTATTTCATCTAATTCTAGTAATAGGTAATTCCAAAATGATCACAACAATGTTACAGATTCAAATTATTGCTCAAAAGGGATGGTTTTAAGGGACAGACCCAGTGATTTTCATTTGTGAGGGTTAGCAAAGGATAAAAATTCAAAACAACACACTATTTGGGGTTGTAAAAACAGGCCAAGTTTGAGTTAAACTCAGGAAGACTGAGGGTTTAGGCATCATAACATCCTTAACTTAGATATTGAATTTTAAAATGCTAATTAACTTTAAAATGTCCATATGGTATTTTGGACCTTTTGGCCTTAGACCAGCGAAGTGAATTGCTCTCAAATACATTAGCTTTAGACAAACACAGCACCAGATGGAGCACACACAGAATATTAACAAAACCAGGTTTTGGGTGTTAAAAGGCTTAATGGGTCTCTCACATGTATTTGGGCCAGGAGATTAGATTCAAACTGTGCTTGGGGGAAGCTGAAAATACATAATATTTGACCTGGCAAAACTCCACCGCAGTGTTTAAAAAAAGGCTCTAGCAAAAATAAAATCTAATTTCACCAACTCGAAAGCGCAAAGATTCTCTTGGAAAGAGGAGAAATACAGCGATCCCACAAAGACCCCTTATCCCGAGGCCTTTACTATTCACCTTCCAGCCAAGAGCTGGGATGAGATGCCCTGACCACTGCACCAGACCCCGGAGAAACCCACCAGCAGATGCAGCTCCTGCCCAACTCACCGAAAGCCCGTGAGGAAGAGCACTGACATCACGGGGTTATGCAGCATTTACTCCTTCTGGTTCCCAAACTGAATTTTTCAATCCCATTATTTCCTAAAGAACTGTATACAAACCATGTTCTTGCCCTATACTCCCTCTCCTAAAAAAAAGGAAACTAATTTCAGGAAATGTTTTAATTAGAGCTGGTTTTGCACCAGCTGCTCTGGTAGAGCATCTCT
The DNA here is from genome assembly GCF_000690775.1 of Eurypyga helias. Taxonomy (NCBI): domain Eukaryota; kingdom Metazoa; phylum Chordata; class Aves; order Eurypygiformes; family Eurypygidae; genus Eurypyga; species Eurypyga helias. Next base: position 16,791 of record NW_010265196.1, read on the forward strand.
TCAGAAAGCTTGAGAAGGAAAAAAAAAAACCTAAAGAAAAAGCAAATAAAAAGCCCTTCTTCCCCTCCATCTCGTAAATATTTTATTCCTCACAAACAGACTTCTGCCCAGAAGAAACGACAAACACATTAAAACCCCCAGCTGAGGGGTGACAGCCCAGGGATGTTTTAGCACAGTACAATTTTCATTCGCTTGCCATAAAACAAAGATTTCAATGATAGTCCAACTCAGCAAAGCAATTACAGCTAATTAAGTAGATTACTCTTTACGGTTGAGGTGCATTCTCCTGGTTGCTCAAGCAGATGCGATAGATCTGTGGCAGCTCTTCTTTCACTTGTTTTTGACATGGGGAAGCAGTTAAGCTTGTTAAAGAAAAATCCCAAGACTCGTGTGGTATTACCGGAATGTGGTATTTTATGTGGATAAGCAGGGGACCTCTGAGACTCTTGGGATCATGGAATCATTGAATCATGGAATGGTTTGGGTTGGAAGGGACCTTAACGATCATCTAGTTCCAACCCCCCTGCCATGGGCAGGGACACCTTCCACTAGACCAGGTTGCTCCAAGCCTCATCCAGCCTGGCCTTGGACACTCCCAGGGATGGGGCATCCACAGCTTCACTGGGAACCTGTCCCAGTGCTCCCCACCCTCTCCATGAAGAATTCCTTCCTGATGGATGGCAGAGGTAGAGCTGCAGAGGAGGACAGAAGGATCTCCTCCAGCATCGCGCTCAAAACCCATATCCTTGGCTAGCAAGGCTGGGACATCCTAGTCATCAAAATAATTTCCATAGGATTATGGAAAAGCCCAGTGCTCGCTTGCTGGGATCTAATCACTGGATCAGCACCTCCCTACCAGCGTGCCAGAATGGCCTCGTGGCTCAGAAAGGAGCCGGGCACTTCTCGCCCTCCTCCCTTCCACCGCTGCCAACAAAGCGCTGGAGGAAGCTCAAGTGGATGGTTGACACGGGAGACTAAAGGTACAAGGAAGGAGAGAGCACAAAATGCTCCGTGTGTGCTTTATCCGCTGGGGATGCAGAGGATGAAGGTGCCGACAGCACTTTCCAATTCCCACAGGCGGCTGTAGGACCGTAGGTGGGCTGCAGACCACCAAAAGCAATGGCATGGAATCAGTCCTGCCCACCCACGTGGAAGAACAAGACGGATTTTAGTAACACAACTTGGAATATTTAGAATGTTACATACACAACAAACTCTCCTAAAATACATACTATCTGTGTGGGCGCTGCAGAGGTGGTAGATGTGTATTCATGATGCACACAAACCCAACAGCACAAACCAAAAAGACACCAGAAAAGTATTATGCAAATAAGTACTGTGGCTACACTGTTACTGGCTGTTCACATTTTTCCTAATCATACAATCTGTTAGGTAGGAAAAGCCCTTTCAGCCCACCCAGTCCAACCATTAACCCCCCTGCTCATCCCACCACTGACCCATGGCCCTGAGCACCTCGGCCACACGGCTCTGAAACCCCTCCCGGGGTGGGGACTCCCCCCTCCCTGGGCAGCCCCTTCCAATTCCCTCAGCCATTCCCCATAGGAATTGTGCTCCAGACCCTTCCCCAGCTCCATTCCCTTCTCTGGACACGCTCCAGCCCCTCAGGGTCTTTTTTGCAGTGGAGGGCCCAAACTGACCCCAGGATTCAAGGTGGGGACTCACCAGTGCCCAACACAGGGAGAAAATTCCTGTCCTGGTCCTGCTGACCCCACTGTCCCTGATGCTGGCCAGGATGCCGTTGGCCTCTTGGCCACCTGGGCACACGCCGGCTCCTGTTCAGCCGCTGTCACCAACCCCCCAGGTCCTTTTCCACGGGGCAGCTTTCCAGCCCCTCGTCCCCAAGCCTGGAGCGCTGCAGCGAGTCGTTGTGGCCCAAGGGCAGGACCCGGCACTAGGCCTTGTTGAACCTTGATGAACTTTGTCCTCGCAGTCCTTTGACACTCAAGCCCAAATTCCAAAGGATCTAAAGCTGTCCCCAGTGTTCTGATTCAATTAGTATAACTTATTTCTGCCTATATAACCTGTCTTTTGAGTTAGACTGAAAGCTCACTGAAGATGGACAGTATTTTCATGTTTCATAAAGCAGCTCGCCAAAGTTCATAGAAGTATCCCGTTCCACTTCTAAATGGTGTTTTACAGAAAGGGTTTCTTCATGACTGAAAGCTGAAACACAGTTCTTTGTGACTGAAGTCCCCCCTCAGTGATGGAGCGGGTTGCCCAGAGAAGCTGTGGATGCCCCATCCCTGGAAGTGTCCAGGGCCAGGCTGGATGAGGCTTGGAGTAACCTGGGCTATGGAAGGTGTCCCTGCCCATGGCAGGGGGTGGGACTGGGTGGGCTTTAAGGTCCCTTCCAACCCAAACCAATCTGTGATGGATCAGGAACACAAGGCACTGTGGACACCTCTCTGCAGATGGGAGGAAATCAGAAAAAAAAACCAACAGAACTTCCCAACACGTCCACCCCGATGTCCCAGCACAGCTGGTTTCACTCTTGTTTTCCTACAAGGACCCACTGCAGAGCAAACAGAGCTCTACCAAAGGAGAAACAGCGGAACGCATGAAATATTTAAACCTGCAGGCTGAGCTTGCCAGAAACCCACTAAATTATCCTGCCTAAGGCATCACTTTTCCTCTACAAACTTGAGACTTGCCCCAGGCAGCCCCCCGTCAATCCGTCTGCTCCAAGATGTGTGTCCTGACATGAAGACAAGACTCCTTGGGTCACTCTATGTCCCCTAACTTTAGAAGGGCAGACAGTCATGCAACGTTTAGGGAAGATTTTGTGACTTTGTTTTACTGTTCTTAAAGGATTTGGGGATTTCACACTGCGCTCCTAACTATCCTCTCAAGAATGAAATCCAGAAGCCGACTTCTTCGCAAAAACGTAGGGGACTTTGCAAATCCGTAATGAGTCATCGTGCCGCAGGTAGTGAGGCTGGCTTAAAAACAACACGTCCACCAGCGTGTCTGGGAAATGGAAAAAAGAGTCACCCGTTCCCTCCAGGAATAGCAAACTGTAGCAATGGACTCAGAGGAAAAGGGAAGGGGAAAAAAAAAAAAGACAACCTTAGAAGTTGGAGGAGTGAAAGGCATTATATCAAGCAAAATAAAAATCAGATGGTGCACATCAGCCTCCTCCTGCACTGTGAGCTGCTGAGTAGATAAATTAGCTTAAAAAACGAAGAAGACTAGTTATGGTTTGGGATTCAAAACAGCAGCACACTTCGGTTATACCAGCAGAACCTGAGGGTTTTAAATTAGGAGCATGGAGAAGGAAAGAGAGGCCCAGAAGAATCTCTTGGATGGTATTAAAAATTGTTACCAAAAAAAGTCAAAATTAGAAAACTGCCATTCATTCCTCGCACCAAAATATACAATATAAATTGCATCAATATAATATAAATATCATTATCAGTATAAAGTCTCATCCAGCCTGGCCTTGGACACTTCCAGGGATGGGGCATCCACAGCTTCTCTGGGCAACTTGTCCCAGTGCCTCCCCACCCTCTGCAGGAATAATTCCTTCCTGATGGAAGGAATCTCAATCTCCCTCTTTCAATTTAAACCCATTACCCCTTGTCTTGTCAATCCCTGGCCCTGGGAAAAGCCCCCCCAGCTTTCTTGTAGCCCCCCAGGCACTGGAAGGGGCTCTGAGGT
>NW_010265196.1:20692-21248 GCF_000690775.1 Eurypyga helias
GTCGCCCCGGAGCGGCGCAGAGGGGGACAATCCCCTCCCTCGCCCCCCTGGCCACGCTGCTCTGGATCCAGCCCAGGATCTGGTTGGCAATCCATGCCCCAGAAGAGACTGGACTTGTCCCATCACTTGTCCCTTGGGAGAAGAGACAGACCCCCCCTCTCTGCACCCCCCTTTCAGGGAGCTGTAGGGAGCGATCAGGTCTGCCCTGAGCCTCCTCTTCTCCAGGCTGAACCCCCCCAGCTCCCTCAGCCGCTCCCCCAGGACTTGTGCTCCAGCCCCTTCCCAGCTCCGTTCCCTTCTCCGCACATGCTCCGGCCCCTCGTAGCGCAGGGTAAGACAACAGGGCTGTGTGAGGTAACGTGACAAAGTAGCCAAAACTCGTGTCAGGTTTCTGCTGTGTCTTCTGCGTAGGTATGTCAATGGGAAGAGCTGAGAAGGGATGGATCAACTGAGGTTGCCTCATAATTAAAAAAAAACCAAACCAAACTTAAATGCAGAAGTATGTATTTATCCTGGCCCATTTTTTCAGTATCAACATGACTGGCAGAGCCCGCAG
>NW_010265196.1:21305-21813 GCF_000690775.1 Eurypyga helias
GCTCTGCCTGGATTTCTGCCTCCCACTCCATCTCAGCACGCCGGAGACCTCCCGTCATCCGCAAAGCCCTGGTTTTCTTCCAAGCAGGGCAAGTAGAAACAGCATATATTTTACTGGATATGGTTATTTTTAAAGCTATATGCAAAGAATATATTTAAATTATTCTAAAGCCTCAGTGACAGAAAATACTAAGGCAATCCTTCTTCATCTCTCTCTAACCTCTTAATGGATTCACACATTCCTAAAGGTGCTAGGCTGGCTCCTGGCTTCACCAGGGGTCCCTCTGATGCACAATTGTGGATATAGACCCCCAGACTGAAGGATAAAAGGCCTTTCAGGGCTTGTAGGGACAAGGATGGAGCAGGGTTGAGATGTGGCGTCACGTTGTCAGGGGATTTGGCACGGAGGGTACTAGAAGGGTGCGACGGGACAAGGTACAACGGCCATCAAAAGATGATGGACACTGGAGGAAGAGGTTCCCAATATCCTGGAGAAGAGGAGGCTCCGA
>NW_010265197.1:0-2778 GCF_000690775.1 Eurypyga helias
AACACAGTCAATTGTTGAGAACCCCAGTCACACCAGAAATACCAATGGGTTGTACCTCCGTATAGCTTGATGGCATGGGGGTACACTGTGCACCTGTGTCCACTAGAGCTTTGGACTCCTGTGGCTCTGATATGCCAGGACACCAAATCCATTAAAGTCCAGCAAACACAGTTGTCCCATTCCTCCATCTGGCTGGATGCAGGACCCCTCTAATATTGACGTGCCTCACCCATGTCTTGAAGGAACAGATTATTGGTCGTTAGATCCTCCATCCCTTTTGGCCATGGGAGCAGCAATTTTTCTGGAAGGATCCCCACTGGTGAAATATTTCCCTTTCAATTCACTGACTTATTTTTCTAGAAGTGAGGTAGGTTTTCCATCCCACCTCCTCGTGTCCTCTTTGTGGTCTCACAGGTAAATCCATAGGGTACCCTTTGATGGATGCCTGCTGTATTCCCTTCTTTGAGTACAGGATGGTAGCTGTGATGCTGGCTCTTGCAGGCGGGAAGTGGAACATCTTCTCTCAGGGTTGCATAAAATCTTTAGACAGTCTATCTACCACTGAGACACAGGCCTGGGAGAAGAGAGATTTTCCTCATATTTCCAGAATCAGCAAATCATCTCATCCACTGTCGGTGCCTCATCCTCTTTCCAGTTTATTATTACAAGCATACTGGAATAGGAGGATGGTGCGATCTGCATTAACTTCCACCACGTAGGTCACGTGCAGTGAACTTCATCTGGAGCTGTGGGTGCTCGTGCATTGTTCAGGTCACCATGAACTCCCTTCAGCACTGCTAGTTCTCTCAGGTACTGGATACCTTTCTCTGTGGTGGTTCATTTGTGTAGCTGACGTGACACACTTTCCTTAAAAGGAAACTTTTTCTTTACACTTGTCAGGAGTCACCTCCAGAGGCTCACATTCTGTGTCCTTCTTCCAATCACTTTGCCAATGCCGTCTTCTCCAGGAAATTACCCCAACTGCTTGGCTTCTCTACCCTCTAATTCCTATAATTTCATAATATGTTCACCCGGACAATAGCTGAAGTCTCTACAGATATCCTGTAGCTCCCTCACAGATAAAGATCGAGGGGTCAATACTGCTTCATCCTCTGTCTCTGACTCTTTGGATGTCCCTGCTTCTGTATCCTTCTTGTTTGTCTCTGTTTCTTGGGACAGCCCTGCTACCTTGTCATCTTCTACCAGATGGACTGAAACATATAGAAATAGAAATATACAGTAATACATATATAAGAATAGAAAATAGAACATATGACACAGTAGCTGACACAGAGCATGAACAGACCCAGAACCGGAGAGCCCTAGAGCAGGGAGAAATACCCACTGACTCTCCAACTCAGTAACAAAAGACCCAGCCCCACCACCAACAGCAGCACCAAGAATTAACAAAAGCAGCTAATGACCCAGTTATCAAGCTAGCCAAAAGTCTTAATGACCTCCCCCTTGGGCTTCTTCCCATCTCAGAATTATGCATGTTCACTGCGCCTGATGTACCAGGGAATGAAACTCAACCAATGTCAACAGCACTGGGAAATAAAGAACTTTATTCCTGCCTGAAACCAGCACACATACAAATACACTTACAAAACGAGATTCTGTTAAAAATTGGCTGGAGTGGTACTAGAGGCTCACAAAATCCCAGAAAACAAAATAATCATGGGTAATTGCTAATAAAATTAAAGTCTACTAAGAAAGCAGAAGGAAAATTCTGGTAGTTTGGCTGTGCTGCTAACTGATTTGTAAAAGTTTAAAATAGTAATTGCAGATGAAATGTCCTCCCACTCTGCTTCATCCATACCTGGAATCAGCTCATAGTGCAGGTGTTCCAAACAGCAGATTATGGTGAAAAAATAGTGTGCAATTATCACTCCTTTTAAGATACAAAAATGTGATTTTTGTCATAATGTTGCAAGTCAAAAGCCAGGGCTGCTGGGAAGGGGTGATTACTTTCCATAAGATTGGTCTTATTTTAAACACACAGTCTTAGAAAATGTATGTAATATAAAAGTACAAGATGTCAAAGCCTGTTTTAACATGTCTGGCTAAAGAAAAGCATTAGGACTAATTTATACTCCTTTCCTGTAGAGAAGAGGAGCAGGATAGCTATTATGGGACAAAATGTCTGTAAATATCAACTTCTTTTTCCTGTTCTCTGGGGCCAGGTGGCCTCAGAACTGGCTGAAAGTGAGTTCACCAATCCCAGGTTTGCGACAAAAAAATAGCACAAAGACACTTAACGTAGCATAAGACCAAGATTCTTCTAGCTCTAATCTCTTCTCTAGATCAGCTCTTGTAGCTGGATTATGTAAAAGACAACTCCTTTTGTGCAATTACTGTTGTGAGGTCTCTCAAAATACATTATATGTGTATATTTTTCTCATTTAAGATGCCTTTAAGCTACTCAGTTTCTTGACATTTACAGTTAAGCTCACACCCAAAAGGGGTTTAAGATCCCCATTTCCCACAGCGTTTTATCCCCTGCTGCATCAAAGCAATTTGAAAAAGAACTATGTTGAGCAAAACTAGAGAAGACTAGAGAAGACTGTAAGGCATCTGACTCAGCTTTAAACATGTCACTGAACTATTTATACCTGTACTCCAGAGTAAACTTTCTTAAAAGCAGCCGTAAGAACCCTGGGAACCTTTGCACTGGCACAGAACCAAACTTCCTGGACACTCCTCTGTTGTCCTGTCATGTGACCCCCAAAATTGCCCCTTAAATTGTGACCTGCCAGACATGTCTCTTCTCATGTCACA
>NW_010265198.1:0-5435 GCF_000690775.1 Eurypyga helias
AACTTTTGTGCATAAATAGACAAAATCACTGCGTCGTTTTAAACACTGAGTGCTCACATGGTTGGTTTTTTCCTTCCCATGTATAGCACGGGTCCAGAAGAGAGCCCCATTAAATTTAGCAGCCTTGACTTGCTCAGAGCAAGGTTGCAGGAGTGACCTTCTCACAGTCACCTCCTGTGTCTCTGGCCAGGGCGTTTGTCCCCAGGCAGCAGTCACTGCGGGGTTCTCCTGCTTGAGCCAGGGAAGGAAGGAGGCCACAAACTGCTGAAGGGTGATGGGGAGGAAGAGGAGCTGTGAACAGTCTGCCACCTCATCACTGTGGTGGTGGCAGAGTGCCAGCCCTCTGGCCAGGAGGGATGGCAGTCCCCAGAGCTCTGGTCAGGGACGATGCAGGCATCAGACGGGTATGCAGTGCACTACAGCTCACTGGGCAAAAAGGCAGACCCTTGAGGTAGGAGAAGAAGGGATGCAAGCACACTCTGAACACCCATAGGTCTGACTGCAATCTCTTTGCTGGAACCCCCCCTTCCTTTCTGGTCAGCCCTATTCAGAATTATTTTTTAGCTTTGCCCTTCACTATTGTCGCTACTGTAATAAATTGAGAATAATTACTTGGATTGAAACAGCTCTGCCTTCTGCTGTGTAGGTGGGGAAATGATGCCAGGAACAATCCTTTCTTCTCCTGCCAGTTTGCTTTTCTCTGCAGCAGGGATACTATATGTACCAGTTCTATATAGCTGCTGCTGTTAGCAAAAAGCCACCTGAGCACTGTCTCAGCTAGAAATTCAAGATTGATTACATTACATGTGCTTTATTCCCAGTGTCCTGCATGAAATCAGCTCCTGAATAAGTTAATGCTGTTGCTTCAGGCTGAAAAATGCCAGTGTTAACACAAGTTTTGTTACGGATAGACGGCTTGGTGCAGAGCACAAATGCATGGGGTTGGGTCACTGCCAGACTTGTACCTGGGGAGGGAGGTCAAATGAAGGTTTGTATGTGATGGTATCTCCTATACCAAATGCAGCATGTGACCAGTTGCTGGGACATCCCAGGGAGATGTACCCTCTTTACGTCTGAGTTCAGCTCTGCCATGATGCCATTTACAGAAGGCTCAAACATATTTTCAGTCATGGCCCAAATTATTCTGCTGCTTCACAGTGAGGGCAGGACACCGTGAAACACTTTAAATCCCACTTTAAAGTGAAACAAGTCTTCTGGGAAGTGTCTAATTTGAAATTGCATGGAAATTGCTGGAAGCAGAGCAGAGCACCTGGTGCCTGCTGCAGGGGCAAGAGCTTCTGTGCGGTCCTTCTGCACTGCAAGATGGAGGATTGCTACCTCTTTTTTGGGACAACCATTGCTGAAAGGCAGCAACTCTCTGCTCCCTGGTAGTCCAGGCCCTCTGCTCCACTGGCCCAACCTCAGTGATAGTGCAGATGTTAAGGGATTTTGGCATGGCTCTAGAGGTAGGAGATCACGTTCTGCTTTGCCTTTGCTCTGTGATGCTCTTTTCCAGTGGTCCACTGGGCAGAGAGGAATCATAGAACCATAGAATGGTTTAGGTTGGAAGGGACTTTTAAAGTCCCTCTAGTTCCAACGCCCCTGCCATGGGGAGGGACACCTTCCACTAGACCAAGTTTCTCAAAGCCTCATCCAGCCTGGCCATGAACACTTCCAGGGATGGGGCATCCACAGCTTTTCTGGGCAACCTGTTGTAGTTGAAGTTCTGTGAAGTTCTGTGAAGAAACTGCCCTTACCAACTGTATAAAGGCAGCTTACTGCCCAGGTGAGGTTGTGGAGTTCTTGGCTCTTGGGGGATGGATGTGCAAATGAATGGAAAAATGTCTTTTCTGTACCTTTTATCTCCAAGAGCCCAGCCTGAGAGTTCAGTTTCTGAATGTTCCTGTATGAGCAGTGTGTTCTCCCACTTACAAATGCCATGGATGGCATAGGGCTACTCACAGCAAGAATGGAGATTTGTGCAGAGCTGAAGTGGAGTCTATGGTTTGGAGGAGTGCCCCGGGAGAGAGAGTGCCACTAGTCTGTGACCTGTCTGTAAGGAGTGATGCGCAGACCCTCGCACCATGTTCCTATCCCCCACATGCTGCACAGCATCTCATTCATGACACCCCTTTGCTGTAAAGCCATCTTCCAGAGCAGACATGACTGTAGGGGGGAAGGTGGATTCACACGTTAGCCTGGAGGTGCTTGAACAGCAAATGACATGCTACCACTTAGGTGAAGACTGGTGTTCAGGTACCAGTACAGGGCTGTACACTTGCTTGGCTGTTGTTCAGAACTGCAGGCTGTGAGGAGATCCTAATCCATCTTCAAAGCCTGATCATGCCAAGATAGTTACATTCTTTGGGTCAGGATGTACTAGTTCTGTACACTTTTTACATGTTCTCTTGGCATTTGCACCTTCTCAGGTCACAGCTTATATCCATCTTTCACTCCAAGTACTTTTAGGTAAATGCAAGAGGAGTAATCAACTGTAAGGCAAGGGAACAGCAGCTCTGAGACTTCTCAATATCTTCTGTTACTGGGCAAGGATGCATATTTTGTGGAGTGCTGCGATCCACAAGGCATGAGGCAAAATACTGCACACCTCTTAGACACCAAACAGTAAAGAACTCACAAACTACCAGCAGCCAAAGTGATGCTCTGCCACGCGACACATCTGTTTTGCATTCAGATCGGGCAGAAAAGAAACACACTGTAGGCTATTTTTAACATTTTGGATGAATTGGTGGGTATGGCAGTGGGCTGATCTGTCATAAGAATCAAAATTGGGAGGGAGGAAATGTACTTATTTGTTTAATAGCTAGCTCTACGTTAGAGTGCGTGTGTGAGTTAGTGCCTGTTTAATGAAGCTATGTTTTTAGGCCTCAGTACTAAGATTTTACCAAACACTCTGGAACATCCAAGCGCCTCTTTTCATTTAGATTGTTGGGATGATCTCTGGGGCTGGTGTGGACTTTTACAGGTATTAAATCTCAATATCTGGAAAATAATTGAGAAACACAGATTCAACATATGGCAAGTGATGGCTTTATGTGGTGTGGTCCTGTCCTTTCACCCTTCCTTGTAGATCTGACAACCCAAAACCATAAACATCTGTAGTAAACAAGGTCTATTGTCCTGTTGCTGTCACTGATATTCACGATTAACTGTCTGTCTCTCAACTACCCCCATCTACTCTGTATTTCCAATGCACCTTTTTTTGAAGAGGTCCCTTGCACCCTGAAATATTTCAGTGGTATATTGTTTCCTAAACACAATGCCTTGTATCATGTCCTGGTTATCTGACACTTCCTGAGAATGACAGGGAAGCTGAAGGCTCTATTGCCTTGGGACATGACTAAGACCTCCTTTCTCTTACAGATTCGAAGTCTTTATGGGGGAAAAGGGGAAGTTGCCATTGCTTCTCACTCAGCTAAAATTACTGTATCATTATGGAGATTAAGTAAAATAATCTTGAATACTTCTAGTGTATGTCGTGGTTTAACTCCAGCTAGCGAAATACCACAAAGCCGCTCTCACAAATCCCCCTCCTCTCCTCCAGTGGAGAGGAAGAATCGGAGGAAAAAGAAATAAGAAAGCTCATAAAATTGAGATAAGAACTATTTACTAATTAAATCTAAATTAATATATACAAGTGCTACTAATAACAAATAATTAAAACAATAGAAATTAAAACATATGATACAATATCAGACATTATGATACAATTCCTCACTACCCACCGACCAATGCAGAACAAAATGCTGAGTAGTGAGAGTCAGACCCAGAAAGCCCGAGAGCCGCAGCCCAAGAGCAATCGCAGGCCAAGAGCCGCAGTCCGAGGGCCGGAGCCCAAACACTGCCGCAGCAGTTTCCGAACGAACCCTATCAGCAACAGCAAGCCCGAGAAAATTAAACAAACCCACCACCTCCCTCACGAACGAGCCAGCACAGGAGTTAGCGAAGCAGCTAACACATGAGTCAGGAGAGTGTTAGCAAGTGTACGGGAGCGAACCAGAGAGAGTAAGGGAGAGAGTAGTGGCTCCCGGACCCCCTCCTCGGCTCTGCCCCAAGCATGACGTACTATGGAATGAAATACTCCCTTGGTCAGTTGGGGTCAGGTGCCTGAACTGTGTGTCCCAGCACTGCCTGCTGGGAACACAGCTGCAGGATCAGAAGCAGACAAAGACCTTGAGTTCAGGCACTCCCCAGTACCAGCTAAGAACTTACCAGTACTGCTCTCAGCATCCAGGAATACAGCTTCCTAGCAGCCATGGTAAAGAGATTTAACTCTTTCCTGGCTGAATGCAGCACAGTGTATTAGCATTACCTGATTCTAACTAAGAGCTGGTGGAACAATATTTCCAGGGGACCATCTATTATTCATCTTTCTTTCTTACGCTAAATGAAAAACTGTGGACACAGAGCATAACTAGTTTTGCTTTTGCTTCTGCTTCAAAAGAAGTGCCATGCTGTTTCATCTTTCCTGGTGCAATTCAGTAAGGTCCTTTTGTAGAACTCTGTAACAATCTGTTCTTGCCATGGTGGGTGAGGCCATCATTCATTCTAACTGAAAGGGCTTTTCACGAGTGTAAAAGACATTAACAGAGAACAGGCTACAAGGTTTCAGAACCCTCCAGAGATAGAGAGGGAGCTCTCTAGTAAATGAGGATTCTCGTACAGGCTCCCACTCCCCTTCCCAGCGTGTTGCCAGTTTTAGGGAAAATTAAACAATTTGGCAGGGGCCAAAGCTATACCGTTTCTCTCAAAACGACAGTTACAGGAGACCTTTCCTAGTAATGTTTTACTCAGTTCCTCTCATGCAGATCTGCCCAGCTCAGTAATTGCTTCTCATAAAATGCATTTGTCTGCATAACTCCTGCTTTGTCATTCCTGCAGTGCAGGGTCTCGCTGATGCTAGCTAACAGAGCTCTTGCAAGCTCAAAAGCTTGCGGCAACAGGGAACAGTGCTGAAATCCCATCAAGGTCTGGGTATACAAAATGGTATTGCATTGTGCAGTAGTTGCCTGGGCCAGGAGTATTCCCAGTTGTATACTGACCAAGCTACGTAGGTATCACAGATGGTATATGTGCTCCCACATATACCTTAACTTTACCTGAATGGGGAGCAGAACTAATTATCCCACTTCACAAGCATGACAGTGCTGTTTTGAGGGATGCACTGCCCTGTGCAACATGGGCAACAACAGAGTCTTTCTGCAGGCTGGCATGGCAGCATCTTTTCATGTTCACCCTTCTGGCATCATGGATGTGTCCAACTAACCGTAGCATGTTTCCAAGGTTTTTCTAATGTGTGCCAAGTCATACTGCTATGCCTGTCCAATGGAGAGAGAGATAATGCTCAGATCCCATCATTGCCTGCTGGATGAGCTAGAATAGATGTGTCAGCCTCTGCTCTATATCACAACCAG
>NW_010265198.1:5453-18909 GCF_000690775.1 Eurypyga helias
TCTACATCGTGGTGTAGGATAATCTCCTTCCCAGACTTTGATGAATGCAGATTCTTCCAAAGTGCTGAAGGACACTGCTGAAGGTGATATTCAGTGCTGGGGGACTTTGACATTGCACCCTCCAGGGTGAGGCAGCTCTTTCCTCTGCTCTGACCCTAGCTGTACTCTTTTTGAGGAGTGCAGAAAACCAGACCTCAGCAGGACCAGAACTGGAAATGATGCACATAAATGTGGCTCCTGTGGGCTTCTGTTATAGGTCAGCATAACATTTCAGATCCTGTTAATAGCTTGCTAATGCATGTTTATTATTACTAGCATTGTAAGGTATGTCTTGAGGTCTGCTATGCCAACAAATTGAGGTAAGAGACAGAGCCTTTCCTTTAAGGTGTTGTACTGCACAGAGTCAAGGCAGAAGAAGGACTGAAGGGGAAAGCAGTGACCAAGCTCATGCTGTGAGTGAAAAGCAGGACAAGGGGCTGAATTAAAGGCTTCTGGGTCAGGTCATCTCTGCTGATGCTACCTTTTCCCAGCCCAGCTAGTGCTGCTGGACCGGCAGCAATTTACCAAAGCTACTGCTTACACAGACAAAGCTGGTCACCGCCCATCCACACTTAAACAGCTCCCTGCCTTTGAATAGCACGTCGTGTGGCTGTGATTTGATAGACAACTAGCTTTGGGAGGGCCTAGTACTGGGGCAAATATACCTCATCTAGACACTGCCAAGTACTGTCATCTGAAATCAACTATGCTGTTTCAAATTTCTTCCAAAAGTGATTGTACAGGCAGGCTTTTGAGCCATCCAGGTACTGCCTGCCTCTCCACAGCCAGCAGAAAAACATTGAACAAAAAGTAAGGGTTAAAACAGCTATTTGCACATCTTCTTGTGCTGGAAATTAAGAAATTCAGTGCAAACTCGTAAGGGATAGCATAAGGAGCAGTAGTCAGTATCAGCTCTAAAGGGCTTAGATTTGCTTCAGACCAAAGGCCAGCATAGGGATTTGGAGGTGCTGAGCAGAAAGCTGCAGGTTTGAGCACCAGCAGCAGCAGTGTGTGCTGACCACAATGCATGGCCAACAACAAACCACTTACCAGGCAGGCTGAATGTCCCTTAGGCAGCCCAGCTAAGAGCTGAGTTGGGCATGTGCTGAGGGAGAGCAGAAGGCAGTCCCATGGCAGCAATAGCCCAACTGAGCCTGTACTGCCTTCTGGTTCAGGCTCTAATTTAACGCAAACTCCTACAAAAACCAAGGCACAGCTGTTTTGTGTGGCAGCCCTTAGTTAATGCTGTGTATTGTGAGAACTGCTCCGTGCCAAGTCCACTGTGTCCCTCCTTCATCCTGCCTCCCTCCCCACTACCAGATGCATGTTCAAGATCAAAACCTGCCTGCCACCCCCACTCCACCCCGGATAAGGAGTGCAGCAAGGCAGATTTTACATGAGTGGAGAGGAGCAAATTCTCTCATGGCACACGCTGCCTGAAAGTGGTCAAGATTCTGGCTATCTCTTTCTTTGATTATTCAAGTTCACATATTGCACATACTCCAGACCTGCAGGTACACTTGCAGAGGAATATAGGAAATGAACCTCTCTGTACTCAGGTGTGAAATCCCCTCCCCTGGGACAAACTCACATGCAACCCGCCTACACACACACACACACACAGAGGACAGTGAAAGGCATTGAGGGAATGCCACTGAGGCTGACATTAGAAGCTGTAGAAGATACATTGCTGATGGATGCTTCTTCTGTGGCAAATTGCTAGGATCCCCTAGTAGCAGCTCAAGTTGTAGAAATGACCCTTTGCAGGAAGGAATAGTGTGTCATTTGAGGCCAACATATGTGTTGTTTCTCCTCTCTCTTTTCCCCCTACCCTTTAGGTAGGGGAAGAAGAATGGATGCATTTTACTCTACAGGGGGTGGGAGGAGTTAGAGCCTTTTAACAAATCTCCCTAGGTATCAACCTAAGTACCTCCACTTAGGTACATAAATCCCTCTGAAAATCTGCCTGTGCATTAGAGGAAGGTTTCACTGTCACTGAAAAACAAATTCTGCAGGTGCAGCCTTAGTCCATTGCTTCCCATTAAACCTCTCCCTGTTCAGGGAGAATAACAAGCAAGTCAAAAATTAATATTCAGCATTGCTTTCCATGGCCTTCCTGCATGAGAAGGGAAGTGATAACGACCATGGCTTGTGTTGCAGTAGCGCATTTTCCTCACAGAATCTGTTCAACCATTATTTACCTAGGTTGGCAATAAAAGCTCCTGCTTTTGTGAATTCAACCAGTGTAGATGGTGTGAGCTGCCTGTTATTTGGATCATGGATGGCCCTGATTTGGTCAGCTGTTGTCAAAAACTACTAGTCACTATTGACTAAAGATCTGCAAATGTTAATCAAGATAGCTGTTCTTTGGAGATACCTGCTTTGTAATAAAAAGTACCTCGGATCCATAGATTGTCAGAGCAATTGTTTTAGAAGTCAAAGTGGAAAATGATACATTCCACCAATGCAGGACTTAAAAGATAAACAAAGGAGACTGGCCTGCAACTCCATCCAGACACAGACACCGGCTGTTCTGGAGGGGCTATTACCACAAGGCTCTTAGTATTCAAAGCTTTCTTGACAAAGTATCAGCTCACTCAGTCCTGATACCACTTGAAAATTTGTATTTTTTTCCTCTGTAATGTTCTTTTTTTACTAATTTTTAATCACGATGATTGCAAAAATAAGCTGGAAAATCTGGGCAGTTAAAGGTCAAAAATCCAGATGCCAAAAGGTAATGTGTCATTTTAAGAGAGACTTCCATTTTCATTTCATGATTTTTGAACACTTAGGATTGGTAAAACAGAGTACATAACTTTTTATTGAGAACACAAACTTCTAATCTTGGCAACTTCAGGAATCTGGATTTTAATAGAACTTTTTTTTTTGTTTGTTTGTTACAATAAGACGTATTTTAATTCATTTTATGGCAAGCTCTTCAGGCCACATTTCTGGATGACTTTTTTCTTTAAAGAACTGTCCTTGTTCTACAAAGTCTCCAGTTCGGCTGCATAAAATGTGAACAGGCTCATACGTGTTATTGATGAAAGATCTGGATGATGCTACAAATGTCTAAAAACCTCTAGAATGTTTCAGAAACACATAGGGTGATTTTTGAAACTTTCTGGAATTATTCCACTTACCGTCTTTTCCCACAGGAAATAACTCTTCTATCCCCAGCAATAAACATCCAGCATCCTCCAACTAACGCAAAGCTGATGAATTGTGAATATTGCTTTCCCCTCATCCCCACACAAAATTTCATGTGCTCATATGCATACGTACACACACACCATGATCCAAGCACAGGCTTTACCAAACACAGCCGCAGCATCTTTTTTTCTCCTCACTAATTCCTTTACCATCTCAAGAGCTGCGTGTCCTATGTTGCACAGAAGGTCATATTCATGAAGTATAACAACACTCCCTCTGCTGAGTCTGTAAAGTAGATCTGAGACAACCAAATGTTTTTATCAGCTGCCCCAAGCAGACTAGTAATTTTTGCTAAAAACTGAGCCATGCTTTCATTATAAGCACAACTTTAAACTCCTTTTGATCTGTTCTCTAGTGTTTGTGCTCTTAACTTAGGAGTTCGAAGGTCAAAGAGGGTAATTGACTCAAGGCTCATTTAGTTAATATCCTTCTACCAGAAGAAGAATAGAGCAGGTTGTCTGTCTGAACAACCTTTCCTTGAAAATGGAAGGGGATGGCCTGCTGGAGGACTAGCCTCTCCTGTGCACTGAGTTGCACTTGAATTTGAAAGGATAAATCCAAAAGGCATCTGTCTGACATCACTAGGGAAACCATATCCCAGCAAAATCAATGTTTGGCATGCAATGATCTGTTGCAGCAGTAGCATTACAGTGTTACACTGCTAAAGCCAGAGTAACGACCTAAAGTTCAAATGCACAGAATTTCTGTTGCCTTGTTTAAGCATGTCCTAACGAAGTTATTCACTCCTTTATGTGCATGCTAATATTTGGGATGATTGTTGCTGTTCTCTGGACTCTCCCTGGTTTGTCCACATCCTCGTTCTTCAAAGAGCAGTCTCAAGTCTTGCAGGTGAGACTTACAGATGCAGCACAGCACGGGATGTGCCTCTTCTATGGCTTCATTGTTTCCCACCATTTGTGATCCGTAACAACTCAGATGTCCTTTCCTAGAGCCATTCATCCTTACCTGTGTGTACATAGTTGATTGATTCTGCTGGTTTGTTCCCACTGAGCAGCATATTTCTCCTGTTTTTCAAAATCCATTTTTGTGAAGAGACTGCCTGCTGTGCATTCATACTGTCAAGACCATAACCAAACTTCTCAATCTTTACGGTTTTGCCAGTGTGTGACACAGGCCATAGCAATGTGTGAAAAATGACAGAAATGTGAAACACTTGTGCCCTGTTGGCGTAGCATGCTGTAATTGACAGATTATAATTGTTTTCAACCAGAAAAACTGTTTACAGAGTGCTTTTTCAGGGACTGTGAGTCACATACATAAACCAGTTCGTGTCACTCGTTTATTTATATGTGATTTGAAAAATGGCTTCTGTGGCCAAGATATCTGATGGCTGTGGCAGAGGATCTCAACTGGGAATCTCCATTGGTACCTTCAAGAATGAGATGGTCCCAAAAGAGGAGACACCATCACACTGACTTAGCTCCTATGTATGTCCTCTTCTGTAACTCTGCAGGTGCTCCTGGCCCTCGCCACAGAAGCTGGACCAAGTGTAACCATTTCTAAATGTGCTACCATCTTCTGAAACTTCTGTGTCATGCACTCAGCATTTGAGCATCGGTGCTTCTTTCTTCCCCATTCAGTCCCTGCCGGCAGCACGTCAGGAGGCACAGTGTTTTGGAAAGATCAGGTCCCAGCTGTCAGAAAAATGAGTAAAATGAGCTAAGTGGCCATGTCTGACAATGTCCACACTTGCATACACTGCACTGGAAGCATGTGGCAAAGCCAGGGATAAATCTTGAGTCCCATTCTGGCAGAGCACAAAACCTTAATTGTATAACTGCTTTCTCCATCTATACCGCTTCTGTGGTGGTGGTTAGGGAGTTAGTTAGCTGTTAGGAAGCAGAACAGTGCTAGAAATCAAGGCATGTATCCTGTGGCAGGGGTAGAGTAAGCAAAGCATCTCTGGCTCTGAGAGGCAAGAGGCCACTGACATTGCTGGCCTGGGAACTGTGCAATTAAATGTGGCAGTGGAGTCCCACAGAGAAGGAGTCTTTCATACTTCCCCGCCACACCAACATAAATCCAGTCAATGCATTGGGAGGATAATAGTACCAGTTTTATAGCAGTTTTCACCCAGCTCACATTTAAATGTGCAATCTCACACCCATTCTAAAAACTTGCCACATTTACTATTTGCAAGTAAAATGAGGGAGCCTTGCTGAACATTGCTCTTCATAGGATGTTGCAGAAAAGCAGTGGGGTTTTTGTGTAGTTTTTAGAAAGCTGTTACCACATTGCCCTCATTCCATAAATGTATTGATTATGAGAATAAACTAGCAGTGAGAACTAACTCAAAGTCAGCAGAAAGGGAAGCATACAAAGCTTTTGAAAAAGTGCAAAGATGTTTGTTTAGTTACCTGGAAATCCCTTGCCATATTTGCTGTTGTAATAGTCACTTGCACCAATGTCAAAAATCAAACACTATAATGGGATCAGGCCCTAGATGGGGAAGAATAGACACCCTTGACTGATTCAGCAAAACTTGACATCTGCCTTCCTTCTTATCATAGAGTTGTTATTTATCATGGTTAGACATGCAGGCATTGTGCAGAAGAGGTTCTGACCTAGACTTCTCCAGGAGCGCTGGATACAGAAACACAGAGCTGAAAGTCCACCCCTGCTCCAGCTCCCCAACCCAAAAAAAAGAGGAGGAGAAACATACATCTGCAGAAAGATATCTCAGATGTGGAGAGCAGCAGCAGCTCCTACATAATCTCTGCAGCAAAGAGTAAAAACTCCCTAATAAAAAATCAGGTTCTGAAAAAGCTACTCCCTTCTGCAGTAATAATGAGAACTGCACAGCAACAGCCACTATAGATTGCTTTGCATTCACTGCTTATTATAGTTACTTTAAATAAGTGCTTAAAGATGTATGGAAGTATAAAGTGCCATGACCATGCTACTCAGGACTTTTTTATAAGCACTGGCAATTAATGGTGAGCATTAAATTAGAAATCTTTTTCAGTTCATTGGCAAAGTTGTCTGGAAACATATTGCCTAATAACTGTTCTCAGGACAATGTTCTGTCATGAAAATTCTGTCATTCAGGAAAATATTTGATAACTTTTCAGATCCTAATAATTTTGAGGACATAGCTACTTATTTCACAGTAAGGGGACAAGAAATGAAGACATTCTTACTAGTTTTCAGTGTTGCAATATCATTAAGACAACTTATTATTTCAGGGGAAAAGCTTCCCTAATTCAGCTGCTCTCATTGATATTTTGCTCTTGCCTTCACAGTATTTGTTTGTTATATGCTCATAGGAAAGTGTAAGTAATAGAGTCCTAGAAGATTAGCTAATGTGTTTGAATGCTTTGTAGCACAAGTATGCCTAGAAACGAGCTGGTCTCACCCGAGAGCTAGATATTACATTTTAAAAAGTAAACAAACACACACACACACACCCCAAAAACACACACACACACACACCCAAAACCAAAAACCAAACCAAACCACACAAAAAAAAGTTATAAAACCTTTGCAATTTCACCTTTTTAGAAGGCAGCATGTCTTCCCTCCTCTGTGAACTTAGGGGACTGAGTCTTCCAGTCAGTCTATACAGTGCTGGACACACACTGAACACAGCAAGGTGAAGGAGCTGGAGAAGCCTTTCCCATCCACTCACATTGCCTATGTGCATGTGGTTGGTGAAGTGGCTCTACCAGTGTGTTGTCACCGGGAGGGTCTCTGTCACACCAGGTAACATTTTGCAGGTAACAGTAATAACTGCAGAACCCATCAGTTGGAAATTCCCAAATTCATAACAAAGCCTTCACACAGGATTGCTTCCAAGTCCTCTTGCCAGCATGGTTTTAGCAAAGCCTGAGTTCTTGTGAGACATGGTGGCTACTGCTGCAAAGAAAAACTCTGTCTGAGGGGCATTTCTGGGCATGCAGTGGAGGGTCACTCCAGCTTCTTAAAGGCAGGACACACACCTGCATTAGTTACTGTGGGTAACAGCATCCACAGAAAGGAAACTTGGACCTGAGCCAGGCAAAGTAATGGAAAGAAGAGTGCAGTGTCCTTTTTGCTGCCAGATTACTTATTGATGTTTCAGGTTTTGCCTTCCTGTTTCAGTCATGCTGCAAGGACATTCCTTTCCCTTACTGATGTTGCTCTGCCAGCTTTACAAGACATAAATGGGTAAAGACAGTGGATGTAGATGGTGGGGTACCTGCACTGATGAAACAGTTTTCTATTTGCTAGAAAAAAGTAAGGAGAGTGTCTAGCATTGGAGGTGCTCAGGCCCTTCAAGGAAAACCATTACTTTATTATTTTCAACACAAGACATATATACTGGGAGATGCTAAGCATCTTTTGGTCCTTGAGGCCATCTCTGATCACCTACTATTAAAGTCCAGCTGTAGGCAAGATGTGAGGCAGTTCCACTCACAACAGAGAAATTTTCTAATTACTGGGGAAACACTGCCTTCCTCCTGGTGTCCCTTTGTGTTCACTTCACCAGTACAGCCTGCTACTGTGAGTCATCTGCCTGGGGCTTAATGAAGTTAGTCTGCAGTGTCAAAAGTAATTAAAGTGTTTTTGCAGAGCAGCTCCACACAGTTACCTTTAGCTTGTCCTTTGAGAAGTCCTGTGCTGCATCTGCAAAGACTCCCCTGCAATTGTTGGAGAATAGTTGTGTTGGTTTTACATGTGAGAAAAATAAAACAGAATTGCTTTTGTCCTCAGTTTGGCATTGCTCAGCAAGCTGGCCTGCCCTGGGTTCAGGAGTGTGGCTCCTGGAGTCACATGGCAGGGAAAGAAACGTGGAGGAAGATTGAGAAAGGAGGTTGTTAATGGCCAGGTTGCCTGGTCCTAGATTAGAAATGGGCTTGCTGTGTTCCTGCAGCTCACAGACTCACCTTCTGGGGGATGCAGTCTTCACACCTCCGCTCTCTAAGGATATAGGCAGTCCCTGTTAGTATAAACCATCAGAAGATGCAGATGTGCTCTTTGTTGAGTTGATTAGGTCTCTGGCTGAGGTGTTTCAGTTGGAAACTCAGTCCTTTCATGGCCTTCCCCACACTGAGCACCAACCAAGAGCTCAACAGTGAACATAACCCCTCACAGTACATGGGATGTGAATTTGTTCCCACCTCAGGGACAAGGGTCTTAGTATCAGATCTTTTATTCTCTGGCGAAGCTTTTCCTTGTTCCAAAGGCTGCTACCCCAAGATATATTCCTGTTGAAAGTTTTGCAGAAATGCACATTTCTGCATAAATGCTCTGGTTGCAACAAGTAAGTGCTTCCTGAAAGACTTCTTGCTGCAAAGAATACCCTCTTCAGCTCTCACTCATGCTAATCCACCTCTGGTGTTTTCCAGCTGGGCAGATGACACTGACAGCCATCTGGATGTACACAGTTGCATCTCACTCTCCAACACTTGTTGGTGTCTTGCTCTTTCCGATGCTGAGGTTGATCCTTCTTCCCCACACAAACCCTTCAAGCCAAAACTGAAGTTCAGGTGGAGCAAGCTCTACACACAGACAGAGGAAGTGAGGAAGGGATGAACAAAACTGAGAGACAAATGCATGGGAATTGGAGGGATTGACTTCCCAAGCTGGGGCAGAAGGCACCCAGAGGAGAGTGCAAGAAAAAAAAAGGTGCTCCAGAGATTTACAGGGAGAAATAAGTGTAGCTGCAGATACAGGGAAAGTGATATGTGAAGCAGTAGCTGGATTTGAGAAGAATGCAGTTCAAGTGCAGTAGTTCTTAACAGCTCTTATTCTGAAAAAGGGAAGTGTGGTAGAAAGGAGGGAGCAGCTTGTTTTGTAGCTGTGGCAGCAACAGAATCTGACACCCTCTCCTCCTGCTCATGCCTCCCCAGCACATCTGCCTGACCCCTCACTAACATGGATAGGATCCCAGTTTTCTTGTTTGAGAAGTTTTCTTGTTTTCTTATTTCTTGTTTCTGGTTTGAGTTTTGTTTCTTTAGTTCTTAAGCTTCATCCCTGGTCATCTCATTCAAACAAAGTAATATAGATATATATATATTTTGTCTTCCTTTGCGCCTCATCTCAAGACTTGTGGGTTTATGCAGACAACTCTGTGTAATGTTTCCTGGCAGGGGATGGAAACAGGACCCACAAGCAAAGATGTGTGTGTGTGTGTGGTCTCAGGAGGTGATGTGAATACCTGGGAAATGTTCTAGACCAAAACCATGCAGCAAAGGAGACCATTTTAGAAATAAGCAACGTCCTCTGGCTCTAGCAGGCAGTTTGGCAGGAACAGGTCTCAGACTGTTCTGCAGTACATTTCTTTCCATTAGAAGGCTAGGACAATGGTGTGAGTGAGGTAACTAAGCCACAGTCATTCAGAAGGAATCAGGTCCTGTTTCATTGTTTCAACACAGCACTGAGCTAGCAGTTTCCTCCTCTGTGAGTTTTCTGAGCTGCTACCTTGGGCATCAGTGCTGGTGCTGAGTATCATTAGCAAGAGCATCATCCAGCTCTGTGCTGAGCACATCTGCCTTCTATCTAGACTGGGTACCAGTGCACAAACCCTTGTATACTGGTTTCTTCTGTCTCTCCATCCCTTCTTTTTTCTCCAACACATGTGTCTGCCCCTGTGAGGGTGCAGGCTGAGGGACCATTTGTGCTCAGGGGAGAAGCAGCACAGGAGATGCCACGGTGGGTGGCTCCACATCCCTAAAGAAATGTAGCAATGACAAAGCTAAGCACCAAACCAGAGGTGAAATGTTGGCCCACCTTGCTGCTATCAGCTGAGGGGTGCAGAGTGACACCTGTTTTAGGAAGGAGTTAGTGTTCTTCTCGACAGGTGGCACAGGCTTCTTTCCTAGAAATCAAGGAGGAAAGGCAGGCAGCAAAGCTTTCATTAAATAAGCATACAAACAAACCACACAGACAAATGCACATTTTCTTGCACTTCCCTCTGTTGGGCAGAGACTGTGTCACTGTGCTTCAAAAAACCAGTGATCTGCTGCACAATGTGAGGGAAGAAATGTTGCATGAATATTAAAATTCCTGGCAAGTCAAAACCAGCTTAGTCAGATGAGAGGGAAATAGCTGTTGTAACACCCCATAAGCCGTCCAATGTCCTCTTCCTGGTGTACAAACCTGCTGCTTCCACAGCACTGCTTTTGTGTTTATCTTTGGTTTTAGGCTGTTGGGTTTTTGGTTGAAAAGTGGTCCATTGCAGAAACACCTACCCCAGACGTGAGGAATGCCATGTAGAAATTTCCAATGACAGCTGCCTGGAGTGGGGGTGAGGGCAGTAGGTGATGCCCTCTGGGTGTGCACAGCTTCAGTCTTGAGACCTGCAAAACAATGTGAGAGAAAATCTCCATTTCTGCACAGCCTGCAACAGCAACCGGCACCCTGGCCAGCTTGCTTTTAGTTGGCAGTGTCTCCAGGCCATAATTTGTAAGACATCTCTCAGCACAGCTGATTTCTGCTAGGTCGTCATGCAGCAGCAGTGGAGAAGGTGGCTTCTCAGGAGGTGGTGAAATGCAGCAATATCTCATTTGAATACTTTGTGCATTGCAGCATAACCTTCCTCTGCCCATTGGCTACAGAGACGGTTTTAACATCCTCATTTTCCATTCACCTTCAGCCATTAGGTACCTCTGATCACTTACTGAGTGCAGGACACTGCTGCACGTGCTCTCTGAAAGACTCCTCCATCACTGGAGCACTTGCATGTTTCTTGCAAGCCAAGAATAGGATGATTATTGGCAGCTTTTTAAGTGACACATGTGAATTAGCCTTGGAAAACTGCTACCCTATCCACAAATTTTCAGAGTGTTAGTATAGAGACAAAAAGAAGTTCTAAATTAGCTTGAGAAGAGCATGATTTTGTGATCAAATACTCATCAAAATTCAGAGATAAATGACTGAGGAGACTTCCAACTGTTGCATATTTTCAGTTCTCTATCAGTATAGCGAGAACATCTTTTGCCTGCTGGGGTCTGCCTACTCCTAAGTCACAGGGCAGGTGCAGTCTTGTATATTTTGAGGACAGAGCTGGAGCAGCTAAGCAAGTTACTTCTCTTGGCTGTACTTTATTCCCAGTCTTCTGGTGTCACAGTTCAGCTAC
Organism: Eurypyga helias; assembly: GCF_000690775.1. Classification (NCBI taxonomy): domain Eukaryota; kingdom Metazoa; phylum Chordata; class Aves; order Eurypygiformes; family Eurypygidae; genus Eurypyga; species Eurypyga helias. Next base: position 16,786 of record NW_010265198.1, read on the forward strand.
ACTTTTGAGGGTACAGCACCAACTTTGAGTAACTCTATAGATAGTTACAAAGTATCTTTTCCAATGGCGCCATGTTAGAAGTAAGCCTACTGACTCCCTCCTGATACGAGAGGAAACAAGGGAATTCTCTTAAATTTAGTTTTAGAGAGTTTGCAATGAAAATATAGTTCTGATTTAGAGGCTATATACAAGGCTATTAAAATAATAGCTGTGCATAGCTGAACGTTTCTGAGGAGTAGCCATGTACAGTCTTATTATCTGGAGTTGTTTGGAGTGCCTGAGTTTCCTTGATTTTGTATGGAAGTGCAACACTATCCATTTTTGTTCTGGTTTACCAATCTTTTCATTGCTTTCTGTCATCTCAGACCATTTGAGGTTATGTCATTGGATATGACATGCCATAAAACAAAGCAGAATAAAAATTTATTGTGCCTGTGCCTGTATGTCAACACTTTGAGCACTGGGTGCTGCTAAGGCCTTTAGCAGACCCCCTTCACTTAGCAGGTTGTGTGCTTCTTCCGTCATCCCTGGCTCTAGCAACGTATGGTAGTGATGCGTCACTTTTCTTAGCCCCAATTGTTCCATGATCTAATTTTGACTTAGAATACCACGAGGCACATCCACTTGCAAAGTCATTATGGTAATAAAATACTGTTAAGGTTTCAGGATTTCATATTGCTAAGTATCGCATGACACATAGCATGGAAGGATACTTTCTTCAGGTTATGCTTCAAACCCTGCCCATCTTAATATAGAGGACAGCAAGGCAAACAAGCTTCTTCTCTGGCAAAAGAAACAAAGAGAGAGAGAGAGACAGACAGACAGACAGACAAAAAGACAAGAAAAAAGAAAAAGAAAGAGAGAGAGAGAAAGAAAGAGAGAAAGAGAGCGAGAGAGAAAGAAAGAAAGAAAGAGAGAAAGAAAGAGAGAAAGAAAGAGAGAAAGAAAGAGAGAAAGAAAGAGAGAAAGAAAGAGAGAAAGAAAGAGAGAAAGAAAGAGAGAAAGAAAGAGAGAAAGAAAGAGAGAAAGAGAGAAAGAGAGAAAGAAAGAAAGAAAGAAAGAAAGAAAGAAAGAAAGAAAGAAAGAAAGAAAGAAAGAAAGAAAGAAAGAAAGAAAGAAAGAAAGAAAGAAAGAAAGAAAGAAAGAAAGAAAGAAAGAAAGAAAGAAAGAAAGAAAGAAAGAAAGAAAGAAAGAAAGAAAGAAAGAAAGAAAGAAAGAAAGAAAGAAAGAAAGAAAGAAAGAAAGAAAGAAAGAAAGAAAGAAAGAAAGAAAGAAAGAAAGAAAGAAAGAAAGAAAGAAAGAAAGAAAGAAAGAAAGAAAGAAAGAAAGAAAGAAAAGGGAAGGAAGGAAGAAAGAGAAAAAAAGGGAAGGAAGGAAGAGAAAGAAAGAAAGGAAAGGAAGGAAGAAAGAAGGAAGGAAGGAAGGAAGGAAAGTATCACTTCCAGCAGCACCTCCAGGGTGATAAGACATTGGTGTTGCTGTTACATGATCACAGAATCATCAGTGGATTTTCTTCTTGTAAAAAGTCACAGAGGAAGGAGGGAAAAACTCCTTGGATGATTCATTGTCTGTGTGTGGAGATGGAATCTCATTACCAACTTCATGAAATGTCTCTCAGTTTCCATAGAAAGGGAAAGTTTGAGGGAGGGGTGGTGAAGACATGAAGAGAGAGGGAAGGAAAATGACAGGCATGGGATGAGATTTGCACACTGCGCTGACAGATACCCTATCGTTGCCTTGTGGCTAAAAATAGTCGCCTGCTAGTGTGTACATAATGGATATTCCATCTGACTACAAACTAGGAGTGTGCAGTTTTTACAAATGCCTGCTTTCTTCCCAGGAGGACAGAAGCACACTGCAGCTTTACCATCTTCCCTGCACTCAGGCACACAAACTCCTGACTCTCATTTACACTCATTTAGACTTTTGTTTAGACTAGGGATAAAGCAAACCCTGCATACTCAGTCTAAATAAAGTGCCCTGGTTCTTGCTTCCACCAAACCCCTTTATGCTTTGGTCGGAGTGGAAATGGGCTCGGGAACCAGGAAGAATCAGACCCTTGTGTGGGGCTGGCTGAGGCAGAGCTGCTCGGGCAGCTCATCACCAGAGATTTACAGGGGCAGG
>NW_010265198.1:18949-19200 GCF_000690775.1 Eurypyga helias
GGTAGCCACTGGATCTGCAGGTATTTACAGTTGATGAAACTGAGACTCCCAAGCCTGCAAGCATCTGGTGCTGACTCACTGCTGGGTGCAGCAGCCGGGTGCAGATATGTGTGAGAAGGCACTGACATCTCACGCTTTGTGCAGCAAATGCAGTGGTAAGAAGTGTGGCACGGCAGGACTCGCTCCTCACTCTAAAGGAAAAGCTCACCCTCACAGCAGCCTGGTGCAGAAGCCATGGGGGGGGTGGGGGG
>NW_010265199.1:0-2876 GCF_000690775.1 Eurypyga helias
TCTCATCTATCTCTTCTTCTTGATTACACCACAACATGTTAAATAAAGTCCTAATTAAAAATCTTTCCACCAAATTATGTTGGACTGATACTTACATTATGTGCCAATTATGAAAAGTTAATTGTAATTTCAAAAATAAACTACTTTATATTTTATTAACGAAATAACAAATACAGCTGCATGTTTATGAATTTTTAGGTAATTGATTCTTTGTAGAAGAACCAATAGTCTATTGAAAAGTTCTGAAAAAACAAAGTAATCAGAAATATTTTTGAAGTTATGAAAATAAAATTGTAATGGCATTATGTCATGCAATGAGTCTGTTAGCACTCAAGATGTAAGATACATTGCAGTTATACTAGGACATTACATTGGAGACCATACTTTGCTGCACAGCCTAATGATTGAAAAGCAGAGCTCAAGTTGCAGAAAATATCCAAGATAGGTAATGGCTTCATTCTCCTTTGTCAAATGAAATACAAAGCCAACAGAAAAGAAATTCCTTTGCTCCAGTGGGTTGATCATAGAATCATAGAATGCTTTAGGTTGGAAAGGACCTTAAAGATCATCTAGTTCCAAACCCCTTACCAAAGGCAGGGCCACCTTCCACTAGACCAGGTTGCTCAAAGCCTCATCAGGTCTGGCCTTGAAGACATCCAGGGATGAGACATCCGCAGCCCCTCTGGACAACCTGTTCCAGTGCTTCACCACCCTCTCTGTGAAGAACTTCCTGATATCTAATCTAAATCTCCCTGCTTTCAATTTAAACCCATTATCCATTATCCTGTCTTTACATGCCCTTTTAAAACGTCCCCCTCCAGTTTTCTTGTAGGTCCCTTCAGGTACTGGAAAGCTTCTGTAAGGTCTCCATGGAGCCTTCTCTTCTCCGTGATAAACAAAGCCAATTCTCTCAACCTTTCTTCACGGGAGAGGTGCTCCAGCCTTCTGATCATCTTCGTGGCCCTCTTCTGGACTCAGTCCAACTGATCCACATCCTTTTTACGTTGGAGGCCCCAGAGCTGGATGCAATACTCCAGGTGGGGTCTCACAACAGCAGGGTAGAGAGGGAGAATCGCCTTCCTCAACCTGCTGGCCATGCTTCTCTGGATACAGCCCAGGATGTGGTGGGCTTTCTGAGCTGTCAGCACACACTATTGACTCATGTCCAGCTTTTCATCCACCGTTATCCCCATGTCCTTCTCCTCAGGGCTGTTCTCAATACATTCTCTGCTCAGCCTGTACTTGTGCGTGGGATTGCCCTGGCCTAAGTACAGGACCTTACACTTGGCCTGGTTGAACTTCATGAGGTTGGCACGGTCCCACCTTTCCAACCTTTCTAGGTCCTTCTGTATGGCATCCCTTCCCTCCGGCATGTAGACCTCACCACACAGCTTGTTGTTGTCTGCAAACTTGCTGAGGGTGCACTCAATCCCACCATCCATTTCACTGACAAAGATGATAGCTAGCATCGTTCCCGTTACTGACCCCTGAGGAATGTAATTAGTCACTGGTCTCCACTGAGACATCGAGACGTTGACCATAACTTTCTGCATCTGGCCATCAAGCCTGTTCTTTATCCACTGAGTGATCTATCCATCAAATCCATGTCTTTTCAATCTAGAAACAAGGATGTTATGCGAGACGGTATCAAACACTTTGCACAAGTCCAGGTAGATGACATCAGTTGCCCTTCCTTTATCCACCAAGGTTGTGACCGCATCAGAGAAGGCCACCATATTCATCAGGCATGATCTGCCCTTCATTAAGTGCTGTTGGCTATCATCAATCACCTCCTTGTTTTTCATATGCCTTATAATTTTTTCCAGGAGGACCTACTCCATGATTTTTCAGGCACAGAGGTGAGAGTTACTGGCCTGTAGATCCTTGGATCCTCCTTTTTTCCCTTTTTAAAGATGGGGGTTGTGTTTACCCTTTTTCAGTCAGCGGAAACCTCACCAGAATGCCATGACATCTCAAATATGATGGATAGAGTTTTAACAATCTCATCTGCCAGTTCCCTCAGGACTTGCATATGTATTTCATCAGGTTCCCTGTGCCTGGTCAGGTTCCTTAGGTGTTCCCAAACCTGATCTTCTCTAACCATGGGTGGTTGTTAAAGGAACTCTTATAAGTAGGTTAGAGTAGAGTAGGGTAAAGTGAGAGTAAGATAAAGGTATAGAAAAAACAGTGTGAGGTACCCTTTGCTGAAGAAACTTTGAAATTTATTGAGTACATTTTGAAATCTCACCCATTATCCACTGTGTGAACCATTAACCCCTGGCCATCCTTAACTCAGTGACAAAAAAATGTTGTCCTAAGCTCTCTACGTAAGTGATTAGTAAAGTTGTTTTTTGTCTAATATCCATCCAAACCAAGTAACAAATGAAAAAATATTACCTCATATTTAAATACAGAAATAGTCACTTCTTGTAGTTTAATCCTAGCAGGCAGCTAAGTGCAGCTGCTCACTCATTCCCTTGTCATGAGACAGAGGAGAGAATTAGAAAAGCAAAACTGAAAAAAAAAATCTTTTGAGTTGAGATAAAGAGAGTTTAATAGGATTAAAAAAAACCCAAACCAAACCAAATCAAACCAAACCAAAATAAAAAAACCAAGACCCACAAAAAAATCAAACTCTACTCCCCCCCCCATTTTATCACTGAACATGACACCATATGGTACTTAATATCCCTTTGGTCAGTTGGGGTCTGCTATTCTGACTGTACCTTCTCTCAAGTTCTTGTGCATCCGCAACCTACTCACTGGTGGGAGGGTGTGAAGAGTAGAAAATATCTTGCCTTGATGCTGTCTAAACACTGCTCAGCAATGCCTAAACATCAGTGGGTTATTGACACTGTTCTCATCCCAAATCCAAA
>NW_010265200.1:0-50716 GCF_000690775.1 Eurypyga helias
AATATTATTATAGATAATAATAACATCTATTATTAATATAGATGTTGTGTAGGGAGAATGAGATACTCAGACTTCAGGAATGGCACAAAACCTTATGATCAAGGTTTCTTACAAGGTGCTAATAGAAAGTGATGGAAACAGAGTGAGAGAAGTCTTGACACTGGTCTTCATCATTGCAAAGGCTGAAACAGCAGGAGGCTCCGAATTCAGTGATTTTGTTGCTGCCCTTTGAATGAAAACATGCAGGTTCAGTCTGCACAAAGAAGTCAGCATCGCTGAAACGAAAGGGAATCTTTTAACTGCTTCCTTCTATTGTCTTGTCTTGCTATCTGCTTTGCCACCAATGTTCTTTTTTGTTGGAATTAACACCACAGTTTTTGTTCCCAGCAATAATAGAAAATTACCTCTTTGCAAATAATTTTGGAATGTACCTACGGAAATCTTTAGGAATGAAAATAGCTGCAGTAGATGATCGTTGCTACTAGCAATGAAAATGTTTAGTTTAAGGTATTAAAAAAAAGCATGTCAGAGATGCTGAAATTTCATCTGGGTAGATACATGCGTAGACTGAGTGCATGATCTCCTCAGGCGCTGGAGGGATGGAGGGGAGAGCGTGACTACCCCAAAGTCCTGACCTGCCTTTGTAAAGTTCTTACCACAGGCACTAAGTGTTCTTTAATGCAAGTCAAGCACTCCAAATGAGGGAAAAGAGAGAAATTACTCTGAACAGGAAGTTTCAAATATTCTAAGACTAATTGAGTTTAGATAATTAAGGGGGTTTAGAGCAGTAATTCAGAGGAGAATGAGAGGGGAGGACAGTTTAATTGAGATTGCCTGTCCATCTGTGAATTCTCCATGCAGCCTTCTGTGGCATGTCCCAGTTGTCATTCATTCTGACCTAAAGGAGTTGATGTCGTTTGTATTGACCTTATTAGTTAGCGACACTGCAGGCTTCCCTTGCATTTTGGAGCTATTTGCGTGCTGCCTCTGGTGCAGAGCATGTGGGACAGTTGTCTGAGCCATCCTTGACCGGAGGAAATGCCCTGCCCTGGTGTGTCTGCCCTGTTGAGACCTCATCGTGTTCTCTGGGGTCACGCCGGGAGTCGGGGGGGTGAGCAGCCGTGTTTGAATGCTGCTTTGTAGTTCAGTAGAGGCTGTGCTGTGCATAGTGGAGCTAAGTCTTCATCTCTGCTACAGCGAGGCAGCCAAAATCAGAATCAAACCCCAAACCTCTGCTGCTAGGAGAGGGTTGAAGGTGATGGTGAACCTAACCGGTTCAGTCGGTGAGAGGAGATGGCAGCCAAGCCACATTACTTGCCAAGGGAAAAGGTTCCCAATAGCTTTGCACTGGCTACCACTAAGAAAACATCTTCTTTAACGGATGTCATCGTATATTGTGCACCCCGGAGCAAACATGCCTCCGCCAGCTGCAGTGCCGCACCATGGATCCCCTCCTGCGCTGCGTCTCACAGGTCAAGCTGGCCTGCTGCCTGGAACGGGACAGGAGCATATCAGAGACCCCAGTGTGGCACTGGGGCAGGCGAGATCTGGACACAGCGGGTGGGAAGGGGATGAGTGAGGCAGTCGTGCGGTGCAGGTGTGCTGGTTGTTGAGGATGGTGCTGAAGAGCTTACAGCCATTGACTCGGCTACTGTCTGACAGCGTGAGCTACAAGAGTGGTACTGACATCTGAATTTTGATTTAGTACTGAATAAATGAGAATTATGATGCTAGAGCTGTGTCCGACTTGACCATCCCTCTCTTAGGTTGTATCCACCCCAGGGCGAGTGGCTTGAATTCCCATGTTATGCTGCCTGGTGCCTGTAGGCACTCCAGTGATTTGAATGAGGCTGGCCCAGCACCGTGCCAGATGTAATCGAGATGAAAATACTGTTAAAACTGCTGCAGATCACGTTTCTTAATTTAGAACGGAGCTAGCAGATATTGAGAGGAACGGCCTTGAAGTCTCTACGAGCACTGGCAAGTTGTAATATGCTTCTTGTGCCGCGTTTGTAAATACAAGCAACTTGACTCGGTGCTCCGCAGGCTCTTCTCTCACTGTAATGGCCTCTGAGGAAATAATAATGGCACCTAGAAGTGGATTTTCTGGGGTTTTCTTCTTATATCCTTCTGCTCTTTTACAAGTGTTGCAGTGGGGGAGTTGCAGCAGAGCACGAGGGGCCCTTTTCTGACAGACCATCCTGCTTGCGCCAGGAGCCTGCTCATCAAAAATGAGGAAAGAGGCTCTAGGATGTTTTCATGGGGAGAACAGGGCAAATGCTCTGTACTAACCTGCTGTCATCAGGTGTTTTCCTCGTGATTGTCATTGTTACTACCCCTCTGGGGCTATTCGGATATGGGAAATTGGAATAAATAATCAAAGAGGATGTTCCTAGCTGCTAATTTTCAGCCAGATTTGACACTGGTCCAGGATTTAACACTTCCTGTCTCTGCCAACCACATACTAAAAATAACATATTTTCAGGATATTGGAGGCCACTAGAAACCTGTGGTATTTGGCACTTGAATATCGCCTTTCGTCTGGAGATCTCAAAGCAAAAAGTTGGAGCCTCACTGCGTCTACTTGGAATGGGGAGAATTTGAGATGTTTTTGGAGCTGTTTGAGATGTAGGTAAACAGGAGGTAAAATCTCAGAATGGCTCAAAAGGGCTGAATTTCCTTGTTGAGTGACATCTATTTAAAAAAAGAACGAATGGGTTTACCTTGGCAGCAGGGTTCTCTGGGACTCGTGGCTCTTCTGCCTGTCCCTCACAGCATGGAAGATGCAGTGCGTGTGATGGGGATATGGTAACCAAGAGGACGGTTCCCTCTGCAGAAATGTTACAGCCCCCAGTAAAGGTTGAGGAGGAGTTAATTCACATATTCTTGTTAGGTTTGGGGTTTTTTTCCTTCTGGTTAAGCAGGGCTTTAGACTGCCTTCCAGTAGTCAGACTGTTAACTAATAATTCTGGCATTGGCAATGGTTTTTTGACAGAGGGTTTTTTTGTTTTCCTTCTCCGTACTTTATTTTTCTCTTTGGTCTTAGTCATTGGTAACGTAAAAATGGTGGAAGCAACTAAAAAAATAAAAGCTCTGTGTGGCTGGAAGAAGACCAGATGAGCCCTGTTTGTGTAGACGGGCTGTAATGTCACCAAGAGTCGGGAAGGTTCCCTGCCTCATTTCTCCATCGCCAGTTCCGCCCCAAGGACTATGGTGTAACATGTTGGACGGGTCTTCTCAGGCCTTGGGCAAGCAGCTGCTTTTTCTCTGTTGGGAAAACAACACATAGGTGGTGGGCTTCAGCCAAACCTCCGGTGAAGGAGCTTAAATAGAGACTGATTTGACAGGTGGGCTGAGAACGAGCCCTGAGTTCCCCAAGGAAACAGGGCACAGGTAACTGCAGACCCCCTCCTCTCCGGAGCTGAAGGACAGCGAAGGATCTCTTGCCTGATGGCTTTGATTGCCCTGCTCATTTTGGTAATTAGCTGTCAGTCTCTCCAAGCATCTGTAATTATATCAGACTGGTAGCGATGGTCCCTTGCGCGGGAAACAGCGAGAGCGCTCCTCCCGCGGCGGTGGTGCGCGCAGCTGCCATCGCGCTGGGGGCACAGCAGGTTCTGCTGGGAATCGCTGTCTCCGGCAGCTCATGCCTCGGTCGGTTTTCATGCGGTGCCACAAAACGGGAGGGGGATCAGGCCTTGAATTCCCACGGGCGCTGGGGTGTTTTCATTACTGGGAAGGGGGGGTTCTTACGCTTTGATGTTGGTGATGTGATGGCATGGAGATGACTACGAGAGCCTCCTTACTGTGAGCAAGCGCTGGATTGTTTATTTGGCATAAAGAATGAAGTCACCTGCCTGATGAGAGATTTAGATGTTAGGGAAATGTCAAAACTGCCCACAACTATTTGATCTGCCCAATTTCAGGGAAGTTATCATTTCCACCCTGGTTGGCGAAGCTGGTTTTGTTATGTTTTAGCAGGGTGGCTGTACTCTATTGACTGTGCACTGAAGCAATTTGTTAGCTTCCTCTTGCCTTGTCTGGCCCCAGCCCTGACAGATGTGAAGCAGTGCAGGTGGATCACGCAAGATTTTTTTTTTCCCCCAGTATTGATGATAAGGTACAAGTACCAGGTCTGGTTAGAGATATTTCATGCCTGACTCTTGCATCATGCTTAGCGACCTTCAGACTCTTGCTTGTGTGGGGACTGTGGGGACCTTTTGATTTACAGCACTGCTATTTAAGTGGTTGTACACCTTGGCAAGGGCCAAATTACTATTTCAGTTCAAGTCTGTGGGTGATGAGTGAAGAGACACATTTTGCACTCCTGTCACACTGCTGAAAGATTTATTTATTTTTGAGTGTTACAGATTTCGTTTCAAGTAAAAATTCCACTGGTTTTTGCCTAAAGAAGAAAATGCCTGAATGAAACATATCTGTGACTCTTACTTTACTTCTCAATTTCAGGAGCTGCTTCCTCAAGGAATCTCTGCCCCAGCTTTTCCTCCAATTTGTTCTGGGCCTTTCTCTCCATGTTAGTAATTTCTGGCTCTTGCTTGGGTTTCTTCCAGTACCCTTCTCTTCATCTCCACTTGAAAAAAAAAATATCTTTCCCTTGCATCTTGACTCTTTTTCCCTTGGCAGGAGACAAAAGGGAGGCACTGGCTGTGGAAAAGTAACTGCTTTCAGACCTGGGAACACAAAATGAGGCTGAGAGAATCAGATGCTCTCCAGATCTGGAGATGCTGTGCCTGGTGTAGAGATGGAGAGATAGGAGATGTTTTGAGGATTCCCAGCTTCTGGGCTGGAGGAGCAGAAATGAAAGACAAGACAGCTGTAGGGGGGAGCAGAATTCATTCCCCGTCTCTCTGTCTACGCTCACTGACTGGCCTTCTCGGACGACGAGCAAGCAGGTGCCTGTTGGCTGAATTGCAGTGGATATTGCACAAGAAACTGTAGGCTGGTGGAAAGACTCCAGGGAGCCAGCTTCAGCCTACGGACAGTAGGTTTGACTCCCTTAGTCTAGACACTCTCACAGGGATTACGTCAACAATAATTTGTCAGTCTATATTTATTTTCCAGTGGCATGGTTAGTATTTACTAGTGTGGAGATTCTCCTTATACTCTTCCATAGTCTATCACAAAAGATTCAATTCTAGCAGAGCAGCTACCTAGGCCACAATTTCCATGATTTTTTAGCTAGTATTAGTGATACTAATGCTTAGGAGAAAGAAAGGTAAAGAATGTACCTAAACATCCATGTGCCACTGAGAGGTAAGGGCATCCTTTAGGTGTTTGAGAGTCTTCACTTCCAGCTGACGGTCCAAGAGCATCAGATATTTTCATGAGTCATACATATTCATACATGTAAATCAGGTTTGGGGATAAGGTATGAACATACATTGCTGCCACATTAGGAAAAAATTCCTTTGGTCTCAGAAGGACTGATGAAATGACTGTCACAATTCCAGTTTTTTACACAATAAACCTGCCATTTTTAGGTACAGGAACTTGAGCAAAATTACACACAGTCCCTGGGGAATGTAAACAAAGCCCAACTTTAAATATGAATTGAGGTGCCTAACATAAGAGGGCACTGTCATTGAGTTCTCTGTGTCATTAATGAACAGATGACCCTGAGCTGCCGTTTGCAGAAGCTTTTTAAGTGAACCTCTGCTCTGATTCACTCTCTGGAAGAGTTTTCCTCTTCCTATGGATGGGAGACGAGTTCTGCATTAGGTAGAATGAACTTTGAAAATAAAGCTGTGTGAATAACCTCCTTTCTTTTCACAACTCGGGTTCGAAGTTCAGGTGCTGACAACATTTTGCGCCCTAACTCCTGGACTCTGTTCCCCGCAGTGACGTTGCGTCGAGTCTCCGTGATAGAGAGGTGATTGGACAATTGTGCGTACCAAAGGTCTGGTATGAGCTACCCTAAGTCTGCAAAATGCAAACTCCTCGGGCCGTGCTTAATGCAGTGCTTGGCTTATGATATGCAGCAGGAGGATACAAGTTTTACAAGACTTGTCTTTAACGTTTTGGATCCACCCCCCAAACACTGGAAGGGGGTTAAACTGGGCAACTTTTTGGTTGTTGAGGAGAGGGGAAACCCATGGAAAAATAAATCTTTAACTCAAAATGAAAATCAAGGAACTTTCTCAAACTCAGAGGATCGATGTTGTTTTATTATTAAACCACTGTGCTGTTGTTCCCATGGAAACAAAGAAACAAATATTTGGAGCTGTGTAACACCTTCCACCAAAATTCCAGTTAAGAATGTTTTGGAAAGTGTTTCTGTCAATGACAGCCCTCCTGTGCTCTGAATGGCTGCTTTGTGCAGCCTTCCTGGACTCCGGCACAGGCGATGGGGAAAGGCCACGCTCAGCCTCGTGCACGTTGCTTGTCTTTGCAGTTCTTTAACAAGATTTAATTGCACCAGGAGGTCTTTGCCCGGTAGGAATGATAAGTCTGAGGCTGCAGCAGTGACCCAAATGAAATGTGTGACCACAATGGCATTTGGGCATTTGCTGTTGGTTTGGGTGGGGAGTTGTAATCCATAATTTTCTACAGATCAAACCTAGCAACACGACAAATGATTTCACCTTGAACCCAGCATGATCTCTTCAGAAATGGAAGGAGAAAAACCCCTGACGTTTTGACTGAAAATCAAATTTACTTTACTAAGATGGTATGATCCACCTTCTCATTACCAGTGGGAAGAGATCTTCCCATGCTGCCAGAAACCTTTCACCTGAGGCACCCCATCTGTTTGTATTTGCAGGTTGGGGTGAGAGGAGAAAATCTGAAAGCAGGTGCTCCTTTGTTGTTGTTGTTGGTTGTTCTTAAATAAAAATGCTGCTATTGTCACCTTGTTGTTGACACCCTTGCTTTCACCTGCCGGTCAACCATCATACTTCAACGAGGAAGTTTTCTTGTTACCTTGTTTTCCAAACAAGAATTTAGTCCAAACACAAGGAGTAAAATACATTGGCTCTGTTTTTCTGTGTTGGATATCTTTTAGTGAATATAAGGTCAAAACTGTAATTAAATCTCTCACCTCTGGGAAAAGCATCGTACTTCTCATTTCCAGCGTGGAGAGTAGTCGGCGATGTCTCATTAAGTGCAAGCCCATTTTGCAACCTTTCCCTGCTGGAAGCACTAATCACCGTTTTCTTGTCTACCCACGTACCTATTTTCACACAGTTCATAGAAGTTTAATATCTTAGAAACCTCTTCTGCTCTGCTAAATGTCTTTAAAATGTGCTAGTTGGCTGGAAAGTCATTAAGGGTGAGAGGGGGCAAGGACATTTACATCGTGTTTTTGCGTATCAGGCTAAGATGTAGGTTTCTGATGTGTGAGGAGACATCAGGATGAGCTCGGCTCTATAAAATTGTGCTCACTGCTGAAATAGGATTCATTACGCTGCACTTACACTGTGTGGTACCCCTTGTACAAGGATGCTGAAGCCCTCTGAATGTGAAGTAAACCACAGTTGTCTAAAACTTTCTAAATCTTAATGGAATTTTTCTCTTCTTTCTCTTCCTAATGAACATTGACATTGTAGTCCAAAAACTGGTCAACGTTAGAAGGTTTAAATTGTAACCAGCTCTAAAAATCATCCTTTTCAGGATGGGAAAACCTTCCTTCGCTGTGGGCCGAATGAACCGTTCGCTGCCTTTGATGGACCACACACCGTAATACCTTTCCGTGTTATCAAACAATAACTCGGAAACCCTTGACCATATGCTGTTTGAACTGAAGTCAGAGGGTATATTTGGCATGTGGTTTGTGATCCCTGGAATATATTGTGACGGGTGGAATATACTGAACCGAGGGGCGAGGAAGTAGTGCTTTTTATTTGTAAAATCCTGCTTAAGATAATTAAAGTAGTATAGAGCAGAAGGAAGCCTATTGCGTAGGCTGGTGGTTATCTGCGGATCATGGCCTAGCATGTCTCCTGTCTCAAAGGAGTATGTAATTCAAGAAGTGTCCCTATGAAAGGGAGAAGCAGCTTTTGTTCTCAAACGCAGCGTTGTCATGATTGAGGCCACATGTTCCTGTATGGCCCCTAATCAGTTTGAGGCTGATTTCTATTAGGTCCTTTCAACCACTGTTATTCCAGCTTTATGCTATTGTAAATTCACTCGTTCTCATCAAGTTATACTGGAGGGATTCTCCAGTGTGTCGGGCTCCAGGTATATAGACACCGATATTCTTCCTAACGTGCTTTTGCTGCCTTTTGCTGGGTAATATTTTTCTACATAATGATTTACAGTAACGGTGCTTCAGGCAGTGGCTTGAGCTAGAAGGTTATGCAGCAAAGCTACAATACTTTAAAATACCAATTTTAGTTTTAAAGAGGTGTGTGAAAAGGGAGGGGTGTTCTTGGGCTGAGGAGCGTCGACACAATTTGATCATGTTGCAGTATGGTGAAAGATAACCCGTCCAGCAGAGAGACCGTGTGAAAACTCGTCTCTTCAAAGCGAAGGTCCTGCCGCACTTGCAGTTACTGGTTATGAACCTTTGAGGAGGCACACTCAGTTGATCAAGGTGGCTATAATTATAGCTTCTTTTCAGAGTGGTAGTTTTGCTAGAAAATGCAGTTGTTACTGCTCACGGTTAGTTTAAGCTTTCATTTGTCTGATAATTGATAATATCTCCTTTGTTGTGAATGCATTGCTGTTTTATCAAATACTAATACTTAGGTTCACAGAATTAAAAACTAGTAAGTCTAATAAAAAGAATTCTTACCCAGGTTGTAGGAAAGCTGAATTCTAGTCCCTTTTCTCCGGACGGGCTTGAACCTCTATCTCCAGTTTCCAGGAATGGTCTTAATCACTGCAGTTTAGGATTGGGTTTTCATTCTGAAGAGAGAACATTATGTTTTCTGGATCACTCGCTGGAATTGGTCTCTTGCCCTTGAGGTACGTGTCAAGTCCACAGGGTTGTTGATTTATAGGTCGTTCTCAGTGTCTGGCTTGATGCTTTTTGAGGTTCTTCAAACAAGGGAGGAGTACCAACAGAAGGGGCTACAGCCCAGAATACGCTGTATTGCCCAGTTGGGAAACTGGTCCAGATAGACTTTCTGGGTATACTTTGATTAAGGGGCAAGGAGCCAGCGTGTCAGTTGTTTGCTCCACAGAATTGAAAAGACGGGTTTGTCTGCCAAGCCGTTTTCCCCCAAGTCTTCATAGTACTAACACGAACTAAACCAACGCACGCTGCAGTCGCTGTTGTCAAACCCAGCACGGCTGTATTTCAGCCAGCGCGGTTGTGTTTAGAGCAGCGAAGTAATGATCAAATCCACAGCTTCTAATTGCAACCAGTGTGTGGTGTTGTAAACATGATGCAGATGGCCTTGCTACCCTCTTAGCTTCCAATTACAAAAAAAGAAAATCAAATTCAGTGGTCACTTAACCCTGTATGTGTAAATCTCAGCCTGACATCATTAATATGTGTGTTGACTGGAGGGAGGCACTAGAATTTCTGTTCTTGCACTTTTACTCTTCCTTATGTTAATGTGATTATTTTGAATTTGACACTGGCTGCAGAATTTGCAGAACTTAAACATGTAGTTTTTAGGTAAAAAACAGAGTTGCCATGGAGTAGTAAAAATGATTATTCCTTCTCTAGCCTAAGTTACTCAGCAACAGCCCTAAGCCAGATCTGCTGAGCCTAAAACTGATGCTTCTGTGTAGTTGCATGTTAAAAATATGAGGCTATCTTCATTCTTTCACAAATGCTAATAGTAGCTTTGTTAGTCGATTTTGTGGGAGACCAAATTTGTCCCAGCTAATACTTTTCCTTGACTGATCCAACTGAGTAATTAGGTACATGCCTAAGTGCAGTAACCTGAGTAGTGTGGCTACCTAGGGTTGGATTTCTCTTGTACTTAAGAGATTCTGAATATCTGGGGGCTTGGGACTGTTATCAGCCAGTTCATGCTTTAATGTGGAATATACTTTTTTAATATATTTCTGACAAATTTAAGATACTTTTGGTAAGTTCTGTAAATAGAGGAAGGGAACACTTTTCAGGAGCAAGAGAGCCCTTTTCCTTCCAGTCCTTGGTGTTCTGATGTGCCTGCAGTTTTTATTAGGTCTCTGTGATGGAATGGTTTTGTCAGTGCATATTACTGTGACTTGACCCAACTCTGTTTGGGGTTGATCAGTGCAGATTCACTGAGCTTTGCAGATTTACTCCAGTTAAGAATCAAGCTTTTTCTTCCGCAACAGAGCTTTAAACCCCGTGACCAGTCTGCAATGAGCTTGGGGAGACAACTAATTTTGTGGCTGGAGAAGTCCCTACCTATAGTCCATATTTTTCCAAATGTAGTCCAGTGGTACTGCTTGCCTTTTTTTCTTTTTTTCCCCTTTTTAATTTTCTTCCCAAAGCAGATTTGGGAAAAGAAAAAGTAAGCAGGGGCACGTAGGAGGAGAAGTGATGTTCAGAGGGAGCATTGGGATGCCTGTAGCTCTGAAAAGCAGGCCACCTACGTAGGGGTCAGAACCACTGTAGGAGTGCAAGGAAGATGACACAACATAAGCTGTAATTACTGTAGTGAAATATCCCTCCATAAAATGCAAAGTGCTTTGAGACCTTGAGAGTCTGGTTTAGTTCTTTGCAGCATCCGAAACACCAGAGCCCTGACCCCTGAGCGAGGCTTCTGGGTGCTGCTGTGATATAAAAAGTGAAAAACGCTACTGGGAGAAAACATGAGATTTTCTGTATTAATGACATTGCAAGATACAGGAATCTAAGGATGTGTTTGACAGTCTGTCATCGTAACCACTGAAACCTTTAAGGTCCAATTAAAACCTCATAAAGAGTAATTCAGTGATGTTTGCATATGTAAAATAAAATGCTTTCATAGCTCAGCTTTATGAGCATGTATGGACTCTTAAGAATTCTGAAAACATGCGTGTATTTTTATGAAAGTCATGAACTCAAAATTATTTAGCAAATTTTGCCACTTTTTTTCTTCTCTGAAGGCTTTCACCATTGCTTACAGCCCAAACCACAAATAAAGCATTAAAATTATTGATGTGAGCTAAGCAGGAGGGCTCTTGCCAAAAATAGCAGTATTCACTCAGACTTATTCTATGGAGCTCTGGAAAAATTATTCCCATGCTACGGCAAAGATCACATTTTTTCCTTTCTTCACGAATAGCAAAAATATTACCTTTCAAGTGGTCTGTTATTCCCGCAGCTGGGGGATAAGCAAGTTGGATGAAGTTTAAGGTAGCTAAATGAGCAAGGCTTGCCGATACAGCCTCCTGCTAATACAGTGAATGATTTATGATGCTTTTCTCTCTTGGTGCCTTCCCACCCCCTATTTTTGCCTTCAAGATGATGGCAAAATGAGGCAAATGAAACCTTGTGTTTGACCTAACTGAGCTCCAGCAGCATTGCTCTTTTTCCTTTCCACTTTAGTGAAGCGCATGGAGTAGTCTGAGTGCATGGCTGGGCTCTCAGAGAGTCTGTTCAGGTTGGATGCCCACAGGCCTGCCTTGCTGTGACCAAAGGGACACTTAACACCAGAAAAAACATGGGCACACTGAAGTTTGAAGAGTACATGTAGGTACACGCACGAGACTTGTCACCACCCTCTCAGAGATTCAGCAGTGATGGAAAACACTTTGGATAAGGAGTCCATGTGTGATGCTCTCTTAAAGCCAGGATCCCTGATTTGGGCGACCTCCTCCCCCATACCAGCAGCAGCACACAGGAGGACAGAGGACTCTGCATCATACGCTGAACAGAGTAACTTACTCCAAGTTATGTGTGCAACCTTGCCGTGCCTGGGGCTTGCCAGGTGTTTCAGGATGGCTTCATCTGCGATGTCTTAACTTCCATGACCTTCCCTACCCATGACATGGCACATATAGTAATGCTGTGGCCTCGATAGTGGAGCTCTGTGGAGGTGTATGAGCAGCCCGGCCTCGTGTGTGAAGCCCGGCTCCCACGCTGCATCGGATCTGCTTTGCTGACCCTCTCCTTCAGGAGAGCACAGCCCCCTTCTGAGCGGTCGGTCACTAGATTGTGACACTTGTCAGGGGTCTGCATGGGGGCAGCTGAGCTAGCGCTTGGCATACAGAGTCTTGCAAACCTTCCGAAGTGAAGTAGCTGTTTTATGGGATTCAAACTGCAGCCCTGGGAGCTGTAGCGAGTTGTACCTGGGCCCAGCCAATACCAGTGGTAGCAGGAGCCCACCAGTGCTGCTGCGGGGGGGAGGCAGGAGGTTTGGAAGGCAGGTGGAATTTACAGAGGAATAGCAGCAAGCCAATAAAGTGCTGAGAAAGAAGGTGAGATGTGTAAAGGAGAATTCTCTAAAACGAAGCTGATAATCCCAAGGTGTGTTATGTTGTTGGAGGGAATGAGAGGCAAAGAATTGATATTGTCCAGTGCAATAAGTTTCCTTTGACAGGCACAACTCTAATTACTAAGAAAATAAACTTCTATATTTCCTTCAGTTAGGAGTTGGCTTTTGTGCTAAGCAGTGCTGTGTTCTGCACTGAGACTAACCAGGGCACAAAGACTCAGATGATTTGTTAGCTGATGCTCCAAGGGATTTAGAAAATGATTTGGGAGCAAGTTGTAGAGCTGGGTTCTCTTACCACCAACACTCAGGTTTGTCTTTTGGCAGACCTGTGCTACCTCACTGCCCATAGTCAGTGGAGTACAACTATTTCTTATCTTCCCCAGATGATTCGGAAGGCTAAATTTATTTGTGTGAGTGTGTAGGTTTTTGCGATCTTAGAGCAGTGTCAGTGCAAGGAGTGATCATTGCCAGTTTTAAAATCCATCCTTGAGTCTATGATTCAGAAATAAAATGATCACGAGCAAAAAATGAGAAAGAAACCTGATACCCCTGTAAAGCTCAACCACAAATTGCTCATCCCGTTGATGAGCTATTACCAGAGATGGGATTGTAGGGATGCGGTGATTTAGCAGGGACCCTGGAGCCCACTCTGCCCCGACCAGAAGCTTTTGCTTCTGACTGTGGAAAACCCTGTGTTGTACTCAGGCCGTGGACAAATACACAGCGGTTAAGAACTTAGTAAGCATCGTGCATCAGGTTCTGTGGAGTAAGATTGAGATCATTCCTGCAGTTGCTGTGTGTAAAAGGTTTTACCTTCGGAACAGTAGCAGCAGGTAGAGTGTGGGGACTCTGATGGCTGCCTGGTGAGCAAGAAGAAATGATGCAGATGTAGGGCTGGGGGAGAGAAAAGCTTATTAAGCTGAGAGCGCGGTGGCAGCAAAGGTAGGATGTACAGAAAAAGTAGGATCCTGGGAGAGACGTGTGCCTCCAAGCCCCCTTGCTAAGTAACTTGGAAAGAAACAGATGCACATCGTTGTTGTAGGAGTTTTTCTCATTAGATCAAAAGGACAACATCACAGCAATCTGTTGCTTCTGTAGAAAGCACAGCATCCAAGAGGAGGAGACACATGTGGGCAGCAAGAAAGCTCTTGAAAAACAAGTAAGGAGACAGCATGGAAGAAACAGCTTACGGGGTGGGGTCAGAGCAGTCCCAGTGCAGGCAGAGAGGAATGAGAAGGCAGATGCGTGGGTGAGGACAGCCACCCTACTGAATGTTGATTGTGGCACAGCCTCCATCTGTCCTTCCTTGGTGCACCCACTCCTAGTGCTAGGAATAAGCTGTGATACCATGGAATCAGATTGCTGTTTGTAATGGTAAGGCTGCTGCTGAGAAACACAATCTGTGTTACCTAGTGAATGATAAAGAAACAATAATAATGGTGTTTACAGGCCCGAGTTGTTTATCCTTCTTTGCAGCAGCGCTCTTTTTCTCCACAAACTGTTTTGCCTGTGCCATCTCGGCCTGCAGACCCCATGCGCTACACGCATGGGTGACCTACCTTTCTTCATCTCCAGTAATTCATGGCTAGGAGACCAAGGCACTTCGATACCAAACAACCTCCACATTAAAAAACCACCCCATGAATTGATGCCAGTACAAAGCTACATCCAAGAATTCAATAACTCTCACTGTTGACAACCCAGTAGAGTTTCAGCAATTAACACCTTCCTGTTGCGAAGACTCTCCTTGAGGACTATTAAAGTAAGTCTAGAGTTGGTTAAATTATGTATTCCAGTTTAGGCATTGATCTAAAAATGTAGATTACTTTCAGAAAGTAGAATATCTTCAATCTCTAATTCTTAATACATCCATCAAAAAGACTTGGCAACCTCACCTATCTTTTCATGAAGAACTGGACAGGAATATCATATGAAAAAGGGGGTATTTTCCCTTCCTTACTCTTCTTTCATACAGTGAGCAAGGAGAGGACACAACTGTTGAGAACCAGCCGTACCGCGCTGCTGTAGCTGCAGAGCAAATACTCAAATGTCTGCGGTACTAGCATAGTGTGAAAAGCAGACAGGAAAGTCAGAGCAACTCCCAGACCCCAGGTTTGCTGCTAGATTCGTTCCCTATTGACTTGTCTACTAAACACTTTCCTTACGATGGCCTTGATGCCAAGGATGACTCTACAGCGACAGATACCTGAATTTTGTGCTGCAGGTAGGGTCGTGTTTCGGAGAACCCCAGGAACAGTTGTATAAAGGCACAGTGAAATGTCAGAAGTACAGAAATGTGTTTTTATTCCAGCACTGCATTTCCTTTGGAAGTATTAGCTGTCACCCTTGGTTTGAAATGACTCTACATGAGGCTGTTCCCATGTTCTGAATCTGACTTTATGTGGTCCACATTAGAGCCAGGAGAGGTCACCAGCAAAGTGGGCTGTGTGTTTGCCCTGAGAATCACAGAATCTTGTAGGTTGGAAAAGACCTTGAAGATCATCATGTCCAACCTGCGGTAACAGTATGTGAGCTTGTGGGTTGCTTTTAGGCATATTTAAGGTGAGAAAAAAGAAAACTAGAGAAAAAAAGTAGCTAAATCTTTACACGTTTTCTTTTGGGAGGGAACACCTGTCTGGGGTAATACTTCATTGCATGCATTCATGGGAAGTGGGAAAGCAGCTCTATTTACTCCGCCTTCATTAGTGGCAGACCAACTTCTCAAACGAGCACAACGTTTCTTTTTTTTTGCCAGCTCCAAACAGATAAAATTACTACTTGGTAAATTCCACGTAACCTTTAAGGCTTTCAATCACAGCAGTAAATGCTACGGTGCCCCAGCTCCTGCTTTTACTAAATTGTATTATAAGCACCTTAATTATAGCCCGTGCTGTCTGATGGGCCATGGAAAAGGTCGCCTTCCAAAGAACACATGATAACAAGGGTGGAGCGATACTGGTCCTTTTTTGTCTGTTGGGAAAGAAAGGGCTTTGCAGAGAAGAAGATTAATAGTAAACAATGTGAATCTAAATATATCTCAGACACAAAATGTCACATTCCTTCAGGCTTGCCTTCTCAGGGGGTACTGGCATTAGCCATTTTCCTGTGGGGATAGCTGCACAAAGACACGCTCCTCCTCTTCGGAGCAGGGCTAAAAGCGAGGTACGTTTCTGTTGTCATTTGACGGTGGAAGCTGCAGCAGTACAGTGGGGTCTCTCACTTGCGCTACTTTTAGCAGTTGGGTTCAGGGCTTCCAGGCTGAGATCTAGTTCAAGGGCAGAGAAGTGAACAGAGACATTCGCAGCGACTTCACGGTGGTTTGAACAAATTCTCCACGCCGTGCAAAAGAGAAGAACCAGACCCGGCTCTTACAGATGGATTAGTCCCCCAGTACAGCCCGTGCCTGTCTCTCTACTTATTTAATCATTTTTATAGGTCAGATCAAATGTAAGTTGGAGGCAGCTCGCTTTGAAAGTCTCTGCTGTACTCAGTATAGCAAAGCATCTGGCAGGACGATTTCGCTTCTGACTCCCACTGTTAATGGCATGGCTGTGGGCCTTTGGGTAGGCAGGCTATCCTTATCACCTTGGCAGCTTTCCAGCTCCAAATAATAATCCATTAACGTCTGCCCCGCTGGCATTCTTGCCAAATACAAGGGATATCTTTTAAATAAACATTGGCAGTTCCCAGTCGGAGGAAAGAGAAAGGGAGTAGAGGAAAAACAATCCTTGACATTTCAGTGACTTTGCAGGGCTAGCTGACACCTGGTACCACCCTTATCTGCGGGTGTTTATGCAGAGCTGCAAAACACAGCTTCTTCTGTTGGCTCGTTTGCTTTCTTTAAATAGAACTGGAAAGACTTGTAATGATAGGAGTAACTTTCTTGGATAGGCATTCGTTTCTTTGCCTTTATTTTTTTCCAGGCTAAGGAGACCCTTGTGTTAACATCTGTGCTCCTGTTTTCCTCTGAAGTACAGCAAGAATAGTGTAGCAGGCTTGTCTGCCGCCTCCTCTGCCAACAGTATTTTTTCCACACAGTTTTCCTCCCAGGTGGATTAGACACAATGCAGGTTTACTTTCACTGGGGCACTTTCCCACCTGACAAAGCTACATCTCTTCATCCATCAAACCAAACAGCCACATCGATCTGCCAGTAATCGGACTGTCTGGGGCTCCCCCCATTCTCACTGTACCTGGGGAAGTGCTTTTTCTGTTCGTTTCAACCATTTCAGTTTGTTTCTCTGTAGCTGAACTCTCAATGACAGCTTGAGGTTTATTTTTCCAGCTGTTATACTTCGCTTAATAGCAATAAAATTACTTGTTTGGATATTTCACAGTATCAATAAATGATCTGTCTAGGTTTTACTTTTGCAGGCCAGTTAAGATCTGGAGTAGGATTAATTCTTCCAGAATGTGATTGGAAGACAGTAAAATATTTATTGTTCAAAGAATAACATAGGGCAAACTTAGAGTTTGCTACCCAAGCCTGGAACTGGCTTTAATTTCTGCTTGTTTTGCCCTGATTCTGTGATTGTGCTGATGCTACCTGAGTGTGTATCAGAGGTAGCTAAGGGCACAAACTCTCTTTTATTCCATCTTTATAACACTTTAATTAAAAAATAGACAGTAGTGTGAAGGATTTGAAGGCTTGATTGTAATTTTGTACTTAATTCTCTCCTTCTAATGGCTTGGAACCTGGTTTGCAACTACTCTCTTGCCAAAATTTCTTCACATTTTACATTGTTTGCAGCACTGCATTTTGCTTGCCCTTTTCCATTGAAGTGACTGTGGCTATTCCTATCTTTACCTCAGTTTCAAAATAAACACCATCCCCACCCATGATTAAACTTCCTATCAGGTTAGTATTATTATTGAATTTTCTGGTGTGCAGCCAAAAGTTTCCTCTAACCCTATTACTTGGGCGTGGGATGGGGCAGAGGGAGACACCCCAGCTGCTAAAGCCATGGAGACAAACTGACAAAGCACACAATGCCTTTTTTGACCAGATCCTCATTTTGGAGCATTAAACTTCCAAGTTTCTCATCACTTCCATTTTTGAAGCATGGTGACATTTGAATATGTGAATGTGTTTTCAATGGAGATAACTTAATCACCAGCAATGGGAGCTTGTATGTCTCCTAATTAAAATGGTACCAATCTGAATCTCCTCAAACCAATCTTTGCTGTATTTTTAGTCCAATGTATCGCTCCACCCCTGGCCAGCCTGTATATGGCGAACCAACCCTCTGCTATTTCCTGGTGAGTTATTTCATGCTGGAGCCGGGCTAGTTTCAGTTCCTGAAGCAGAACCAAGCAAAGCAAATATGGTCAGAATGGAGTTAACTGGAAACATTCCCAAAAGATAGCAGATTCACTCCCAGGAGCATACTGATCCACCTACAGTGGAAAAGAAACATCATTTGCAAATCATAACCTCTTCACTCTGTCTAGATTCTGTCTGGACACTTACAGGCCTTTATTAATAGTCTGTACTTGAAAAGAACTATGAAGAAGATGCTGTAGACTCTTCACAAGAAGACTGTAATTGAAAATACTGTTAGGCATCTTTGTAGTGGAAGTTATCCCCTTAGTTGCCGAAATATTGCAGCTGAAGTGTAAAAAGGGGGCAAGAGAAGAAGTGTATAATATCCAGAGTCTGCTTAAAATAGGCAAACACGTATTAAGTAAATGAAGGTCCTTAAACTGGATTAAAGTGATGCTTTCTAGTTTCATGGTTTGATTAGACTCTACCAAACCCTCACTGCTGGAACATGCAATATTTCTATTTTTGCTAGTCAGGAAGATCCTTAATGCAAGCGTGCTCAGGTAGGGAGAAAGGAGGCAGCTGCAGTTGCTGTGTGGCCTAATAAAACACTTAGGTGGGCATATTTAGCCAGGAGGAGCACTCCGTAGTAGCGTCCATCTCCCTCCAAATCGACTTTAGATTAGTCTACGAGGGTCTTCTTCATGGGAAAGAATACTGTTAGCCCCCCTGAAGTATGAGGGTGAAGGGTAAATAAATACAGCATTGCTGCATTCAGTAGAGGATGTTGATCTGTGCCAGCTGAGGTCTGAGTTCTGCTTCCCTGGAAGTAATCCTAAAAAGTGCTTTGTAGAGTATCCCAGTGGATTTCTGCAAACCTCTCAGTAGCTCCTGTTTCCCTTCAGTGATAAAGCTCGCGGGGCAGAGATGCTATTTATCATGATTTGCTGAAGAAATGCCTGAATTTCTCCTCCAGTAACTTTTCAACCTGTTCTTCAAATTAGAAGGGTACAGGTCTTGCAAATAAAATCCTGGATGTTCAGTGAAAATAGGACGTCAGAGTGCAGGGGCCCAAGTTGTGTCCTCCACTCCTGTGCCTCCCCCTCTCCCCAGGCGATGTTTGCAGTAGAGGTGAAACACTGGGGAATCCATGTAGGAATTAGTCTCAAGGAACAAAATCAATAGCAGTAGCTCTTCTATTGACAGGGTTAATTGTTTAAGTAAAGGAAGGTAGTAATCGAGATGCTTCACTGCAGGCCTCTCTCTTTTAGAGACTCTAATATTTTCTAACCCAGATTTCAAGAACAACAATGTGTAGCTGTGCTGGAACAAGAGCTATTTTTAAGTTTCCTGTGGTTTGAGAAATTGTCAGATTTCTCTCTCTGAAGGATCGAAGGATCCAGAAAACCAGTTTTTGGTATGAACGTTGAATTAATCTGAAAATGAATAGACACTGATTTTCTGCATTCTAGCAGGTGAAAGAAGATTAACGATCTCAACTATGCTAATGTCAGTCCAGAGCAGCTCCAGCAACCCCAGGCTTTAGTTAAATAAATATTAGTTAACCTAGTTCAGGAAAATCCCTCTGCTACTACAAAACAAGTTTTTCTACTCTTACGGGTCATGACCATATACGGAAGCAACCCACGCTGATAACCTGTTGCACAACTGATACCAGGGAAGAGTCTTCAGAGGGCAGATCTCAGCAGCTTGACCTCCGGTCTGTCTGGCAGGCCTGTCCGGGTTGAAATGGTGTGAGCTGCCATCTCCTGAGCGGGTAGACTTCTCGTCACTTCTGCTTGTGCGCACGAGAGGCCTTTGTTTGGTGCCAGCAGAAACAGTCCCCCTGCAGATATCTAGGTATCCTAGTAAATGTCCCATCGTACATGGGAAGACGCTGTCTGTCTTTGAGCTGCATCCGTGATGCTGTAGGCTACCTGCCACTTTGTGGATTTTGTTGTGGAGTATTTTCTGGAGTTCTACCTGCTCTCACTGGTGTAGCTGTTCCTCTGTGTGTCTTATCGGGCCTGGTATTACGTGTTAAGCCCACACAGTAAAAAAGCTTTTCTTTCTCGTTATTACAGCACCACGGGTGCTATTTATGTGTTTGACATGCTCCCTGTGACACAGCCTTTCTTGTTTCACAGCCAGCAGCACCTATGAACATCTTTCTCTTTTGTCTCTCCTGCCCATGTATTCACATGCCCCATAAATATCAATATTTATGACTAAATATAAAAGAGACACAGTGCTAGTATTTGCATGTTGGCGTGGGGGAAGAAGAGGACAGAGAAGAGGTAAGAGTTTTGGTTTTATGCAGACTGAAACATTACAGTAGCAGCAATGATGGCACTTACAGTAATGTCACAATCTCCTGCATAATATAATTCCATCATTGCCTGGAAACTTAGCACTTAGACAGGGATGTGTTTCACCCTTGAGTAATTGTACAGCGTCTCAGCAAATGAGTATTACTTTATACGTCCAAGAGATCATGAGGGCTTATGTGTATTTGACTTCTTTCCAGCAATGCTACTTGCACAGGCCTTCCCGTGCACCTCTGAACCAACTTACCTGCCTGTCCACGTGTCACCCCGTGCCCTCTGCGGGGGGAGGGACTCTGGTGAGGATGCAGTGGGAGCCTATTGCTCACTCGTATAGGTGAAACGAAAGCAATACATTGCTCCGTGCAAAATGAGCCACTGGCACAAGTTGCCCAGAGAAGCTGTGGATGCCCCATCCCTGGAAGTGTCCAAGGCCAGGCTGGATGAGGCTTGGAGCAACCTGGTCTAGTGGAAGGTGTCCCTGCCCATGGCAGGGGGGTTGGAACTAGATGATCTTTAAAGTCCCTTCCAGCCCAAACCAACGAATTATTGGGTGCATACACCAGACTTGGAGATTTTTTTTTTTGTTATTGTTTGATATTCTCCTCTCTGTTTCCTCATCTGAATGAACTTCAGGGCCCTGCACAGCAGCAGTCTCTTCTGGCTCACATGAATTTATAAGAATCCGGACATTAGACCAAAGAAACCAGTGGTCTGGTTGTGGCCGTCCAGCAGCATGAGGCAGCGTATGTACACTGCTCCTAGCAGGGACTTTATGGGAAACATCACATTTTATACCATACAATGCACCGATCCTAGAAGCTTTAAAAATCTGATATGGGAATGGTACACAAATGAGCAGTTGCGTGGCTTATAAAATGCTAGTGTGGCTTTACATTGCAAAATGACACATCTGGCATCTAGCTGAGAGAGCTTTTCACTTTGTTTTCCTACCCCAAAGTGCTTTCTCCAGGGAAAAAAATAAAAGTCAAATTGCCCAAAATAACATGCTTTCAGTATTAGCAGTATATGGCTATCTGTGCCCTGTGAAAGTGGAGAAAATGTCACATATACAATCAGCACATTATGTTGTTGACCAAAACAAAAGTGGAAAGTTTTAAGAGCAACCACTGTATAATGTCAGATTACCACGGTGTCTGGTTTTGGGAGCCTCGTTCTCTGCCTTAGGAGTTAGCATGCCAGCATATGAGAGAGAAAACTAAATGGAAACCAGGAAAGATATCATTTTCCCCCTTTCCCCCCTTCCCTTTCTCTTCCTGTTGGGAGTGTTTCTGTTTGTCTGGATGAAAGTCACCCATTCCAGCACTTAACTACTCCTTAAGGGTGCTTGCCAGCCCGGGAAGCTGTGATGCAGGTTGCCCTTCAACAGCTCCGTTGGACTGCAGAGCACCTGCTAGTTGATTGGGAGACAGTAAAATTCAGGGCAAAGGCTTCCCAAACACAAAGGATTGCTTGTGGAAAAGGACCTTGTTGATCTTGGATGAAGTTATAACCACCACTTGGTGACTTTAGTGAGGCATTGTGTGGTGAACTGAGCCTGTGCATGTGTTTCTGTGTGTGAAAAAACACCACCTGAGCTAAACTGGAGAGAGCAGGGCTGACCCAAGTCTCCTCCTAACGGTCTTTCTTCAGGTGTATTTTATGGGGCCCTTCTGAAAGGACTTTTTGTGTAAGCCCCTTGGAAACTTTTTCAAAGCCCCTGTGCAGAAGTGCTGGAGCCCGCGGGCCACCTTCCCGCTCGGAGCTTGCATCTTGTCGCTCACGTCTTTCCAGTTCAGACTTTGCTCCGTCAGACCAAGCGTTCCAGACCCTGCAGGAGTCGGTGGCCTTGCTATGAGGTGAAGGAGCTTGAAACAAATGAGAACTGTTACGGAAACGTTTTCATTCTTTATCCCAGCCCCTGGTCGTTCGACTGTCTCCACACACTGCTGCACCCTGGGCTTGGCTTCACGCTCCTGTCGCTGTCTCTCCGGAGGCATTTCTCCCCGAGAGTCAGCTCTGCGTTCTGACTCATGCGCTGTTGTGTTTGTGGTTTGTTTTATGAGGCGAAGCAACTGGGATAACCTTGTGAGGATCAAAACAGAGTACTTTTAAGTGACACACAGTCACAGTATTAATTTTCAAATAAGTTTAGGAACAACATTGACATACATTTGTTTTTTACGGGCATGTGCTTGTTCTGAAAGATAGACACGCAAAAGCTCTTCACGATACCATCGTTCACCCATGAAATAACTTGTTCGTTTTCCGAAATTTGTTTTAAAAGAGTTGCTCTAAACTGCCAGGGTTCATGAGGCTGTTCTCAGAAATCATAGAATCATAGAATCATAGAGTGGTTTGGGTTGGGAGGGACCTTAAAGATCATCTAGTTCCACCCCCCCTGCCATGGGCAGGGACACCTTCCACTAGACCAGATTGCTCAAAGCCACATCCAGCCTGGCCTTGAAGACATCCAGGGATGGGGCATCCACAGCTTCTCTGGGCAACCTGTTCCAGTGCCTCACCACCCTCTCTGTGAAGAATTTCTTCCTGACATCTAATCTAAACCTCCCTGATTTCAATTTATACCCATTACCCCTTGTCCTATCACTACAGGCTCTTGTAAAAAGTCCTCTCCCAGCACCCTTGTAGGCCCCCTTCAGATACTGGAAAGCTGCAATGAGGTCTCCTTGGAGCCTCAGTCTAATCATCAGTCTAATCAGTCTAAATCATCAGTCTAATCCAGAGCCCACTAGAGTCTGAACATCTTTTTGTTTTGCTGACTTGATTTCCAGTGAAGGACGGGGTTAGGAATCATGGTGACACCTCTTGGTCCTGCTGACTCCTATCTCTAGGCTCTCCTGGCTCCTCAGGACCTCTCTTTTTGTCTTTCCACTGTAGTCCGCCAGAATAGCTTTGACTTTCTGAGCAAGAGTTGTTACTCACTACAAAGCCTGTCGAAATTTCCGCTGGCTTTGGGAGCCAGACAGTATCTAGTGAATTGGCGCAGTATGAACAGCGTTGCCCAAAGTCTTTGCAAAGCCATACCAAACAGGCAAACAGGTCTATTGTGAATACTTGCAGGATCTCCTCAACGACCGCTGTGTCCTTTCCCAGTAGCTCTCTTGGGGCTGCTGCGCCGGCTGAGGAGGAGGCTGCTTTGCCCAGAAGTGAGATCTGCCACGGGGCAGGGCAGCCTGCTCCATCCATAGTGCCTGCAGGAACCGGGCAGGAGCTGGTAGTTACTTCTTACCATTCAAGTTACCTCATACTTTTCTTTTAGCGTTTCACTAAGAAATGGGTTATTTCTTAACCACTGTGCAAGGCAGCACCTCTGCAATCTTGCCAGGTTTGGGATTTACCACCCCACCACACACACAACATCCTTTTTACCCCAATCCAGTGCCAGAACGACCACAGTCCATGTGTCTGGACGTAAGGCACTCAGGCTCAGGTTGAAGAGTACGTCGATCATGTGCAGCAAGCTGACCTTGTGCTGCAGTTTTTATTGATTTGTGCAGGCTGGATTCTGAAACATTTGGTTTGGAGCTGGATAAGCAGAACCGACAGACTGGATGGTTGCCCGGAGTGCTACAACAAAGGCAGAGAAAGAAGGAACCTTTGGTACCATTCAAGTGCTTGCCTGCTTTTTTCAGTAGGTATTTTTTCAGTTCAGAGCGGGCCATTGACACCAGAAAGTGCAGCAACAGCAACCTCAGCAGTGAAACTGCCGATGTTACAGTCGGAGGGAGATAAAGTGAAGTATTTGTTGGAGTGGCAGTACCAGGAAATGGCTGAGACATCACATGACGAGGATGTGCCCTCTGTAGCAGAGGGATGTGTTTACTTACAGGCTAGACTTCCACCAGACTCGACCAAAGGCAGTTTTGGCTAGTTACTTGAATTACCTGACCCACTTGCACTAGGAAGTCATTATATAGATAGTAAATACCTACCCCGCCCTTGGTAGGCAGACAGACTCTTTGCCAGAACGGTCTAGCTCAGTTTCACAGAATATAAAATGTTGTACCTTTCTCGTTAAAACTGTCACTGCAGAGACATTAGAAGCTGCTGCTGTTCCGGTAAACTGCTCTGCTTCTTGGCATTCGATCGTTGTGGAGAAAGCCTCTAGGATTTACCTCTTACCACCACCAGCAACACAAATCATACGCAAAGAATAAGTCTGAAATTTTTCTTAGGGTGCAAATCCCTTGCTTCTCCCACTGAGAAGGCACTCAGGGAAGTTGCCTGTGACGGAGGATGCCAACAGGAGCTTTATAAAACCATTCCTTTGAAGTGTTAGAGACTCCAGGACAGGTTTTTCTTGACTTTTTTGTTTTATTTTCTTGTAATGAAAGCTGTAGCTAACTTAGCACATGTAACATGCTTGGTGATTAATTATTGTTAATTGATGGATGAGTTTAAAGTTTTAAGCAAGATGCTTGAAACACTATCTACAAGTTCTCATTTTAAAAAAAACCCAACATCTTGCTATTATAATTTGTAACTGTAAATTCTTTTCCCCATAAATGGATGAGATCTCACCAGACTGTGGCCTGCACCCATGCTGACCTTTAGCATAACCCTGCAAATTATCACTGAAATAAGATTCTCATCTTGCTTACACCAGAATATAGTTGGGAGGAAGTCCCTGAAAAAGACAGCAGATTTATACTAATGCAGCTAAGAGCAGATCTGGTCCAAAATAGATTTTAAAGTAAGAGGACTTACTGCAAATTGGAATGATGATGGCTTTGCTTGGGCTGTAGGAATAGGTAATGATGGAAAAGCAAGAGAACTGGTTACAGGGGAGTCTTGTCTTGTACTGCACATATATGTCTGTTTAATTTTACTTATATTTAGTGAGACTTCTGTATTATGCAAGGTTATTACTATGTGAGGCTTCAGATACTGATACTTAAGATACCAGGGTGGGCTGGAGCAGTTCATTTAGCAGAAACTGAAGTGAAAATTTCTATTTCCTTCAGAGGTCACTTCTCAGAGATCAGCGGGTAACTTTTCATTTTATAAAACCAGGGGACAATCTTTCTTGTCCTCTGCAAAGCCAGTGACTGTTTGCTGACCTGATCCGTCTGTATGTCTGGGGCTCTTGCATTGCTGCCGACTTCTCTGCTCACCACATGCTTCCCGCCTGCATCAGGCAGGCTTAGGAGAGAACTACAGCTGAGTTAAAAGGATTTGTGCGCCTATTCTGGATCGTTAGTCACATATGTACGGTGTTAAGGACGATGTGTTGCGTTGGGTTCAACCCAGGATTTTAATCCATAAGGGATGTGGGCACCCAGCTCTGCGGCTGGGGCTCAGGAGCCTTAGCGAGGATGCTGCTTTGCCTGCATGGTGAGCTGGGAGGGTTCAGTGGCTAGGAATGGGAATTCCATGTACCACTACTCTGAGCAGGGGGATTGTGTTGGTGAGGTGGAAAAATGCTGCAGACAAGGAGACGTTTCTGCACTTCACTTGGTACCTCAGCCCTTTTCTTGGATCTGTCCCCGAATGCTGTAGTTTTAGTAATATGTACCAGTCAGCCTGTGTTTGCAATTCCACTGAATTTCCTTAGGGAAATAAATCAAATTAAACTTTTTTTCATTTGACCCTGTTATTAAAGTAGAAAGCCCAACACCAAACTGCACTGGGGGGCCCAATACTGGAGCCACAGTTCTCTTGTTTCTGTTCTATTTATGAATGCCCTTCATCAACTAATCACTGCTTGGCACAGTATTAAATTTAATCACTGAACTCCAAAACGTTGTAATGTGTCTACCTACTCCACGGTTCCATTTGGATGGAAATTTTCTATCTCGTTTAAAGACTATTAAAGCCTTGCCTTTCTTGTGTGGAACAAAAGGGTATTGTTTACTTTGTTTTTCATTATTTTCGTCTTCAACAAAAGGTGATTATTCTGTCTCCTCAGCGCCGAGATCCCTGTGAGCATGTAGGCCTCCTCTCTACTCGCTTTTCTTTCCCCTGGTTGGCTACAAAACAGAAAGGTTTTCTTCGCACAGACGCTTACGGTTGAAACACACAAAAGCAAATGTTATTTATCTAAACTTTCAAGGTTTTCCTAATGAAGGGATTCATTAAAAAGTTGATGTGAGGCATAATTGAATCGAGAAGGAAATTACAAGGCACAGCAGCAGTGGCAATGAGAATAATGCACACTTATGATTAAGAATGAATCTTTCGTGATATAAAAACATTTGTTTCAATCAAAACCTTTTGACCTTTTAAAAGCAAACCCACAAACATGTAGTTGTTTGTTTGGATGCTATTATTGTCATTACGTTGTAACCTAGGGAGAGTAGCTTTTTTGATCCTACAGCTAGGCAGCCTGTGGGCAGGAGAGCAGGGTTCTGGCGTTTTGAGAGCTAGCAGCCCATTCACAGTGGGTTGACTTTCAAAAGACCCATTTATTGAATGACGCAAAGTGCAAATTATGACTCACTCCGCATAGGTTAAGTTTGTAAAAATCAACCTATATTCATCTTCCTAGCACCTACACAGCTGCATAATGGTAGTTATTATCTCCAGGGTCCCATTAACCCTTTTAGAGGCTTAAAAGTGATCTCCAGTAAAACACAAACTGGTGTTCTTATCTGGTGAATTGAAGGTTGCCTCTCCTCTCGGTGGTGATCTAGTGAACGGCAGATTGGCTTCTTTCTGGCCAGGATTAGGCGAGAGTGGCCCAGTCTGGGTTTGAACATTTCCGACTGTTGTAACAGCCCTCATAAAAACTCTAAGTGGATTGTTGTTTGCCAACATGTGACACTGTGTTTTCCAGGTCTCCGGGAGATGAACCACGTGCTCTTCGACCTCTGAGTCCTCTGACGGTCATGCAATGATACTGTAAGTAATGGTTGTTAAACAGCTTTTTAAGCAGAAGTTTGGTGCCAGTCCAGCATATTTTATTAGTTGAAACATTTCCTTGTGTTTCCCACTTGTCTCACAACCTACTTCTTATGGTAGATTTAAGGGGATGGCAGCAGTTTTGCTGTGTTTGCAAGGCCTTTAAAAGGACAGAACCACTTCTTCACCTTCTCTGCCCAGCTCCTTCTCCATCTTCCCTCCTTTCAAAGGGAGAACGTCAGGAAGTTTGGAGATTCAGATGTGGTTCCTAAACCTGTGGCAATAAGGAAGGTCTACTACCCTCCTGGAAACGGTGTGCAGCCTCTCGTTCCTGTATTTCAGCTCTTCTTCCTCTCAGGAAACCCAGACTTCAAGGGAAGGAGAGCCCCAAATGACCCTTGTACATGTCATTGCAAAAAAAGGTGGTTGCTTAAAAAAAGGGTGTTACCTTAAGTAAATGGCTTAATTTCCCCACCTGTTCCCCTGCCATGCATGTTACAAATAATGACGGCTGTTACAGGACGGGCAGTGTGGGGCACACTGAGAAATGGAGCGTCTCGTTCTTCACCCCCTTCTCTGTAGTCCTCGCTCAGCACAACTTTCCTTGGCCGGTAATAGGCCGGACTTGAGGAGGGACTGTACCTTCTCTTATTGCCATGGGTGAATAAATGCTGTAAAAAGCCTTTCTCCAGTGTTGAATCAAACACTGAAATTAATTTACTTCCTCTCTGTTCATAAATACTGTGTGTCAGCTTTCTGCAAGCCACACTATGCTAACCTACTTTCAGAGATTCCTGCAGAAAGGAAGTGGCAGAATTGCATGTAAGATTATTTACAGCAAACCAGTGAGAAAAATGAACATTGGCCAGATACTTGTCTGTGTCTTTACTCAGGGAACACGTATTACCCCGTGACTCCCATGGTCAATCACATCTAAACATAAAGTGTGAGTTGCAGAACACATGCAGTGAGCAGATTGGAGTCGAGTGTACAGATATATGTGTTGTTGGTTTTAAGCCCATATTAAAACTTATTGAATACTGATGAATAGTAGATGCATTTAAAGGAAATGATGATCCGCTCCTGTTTAATCCTTGAAAGAAAAAAGCCAATTTGGTTATGAATTCTCTGTAATGGTTTATTCTTTATGACTGAACAATGGAGGGTTGGGGAAAAACTCACTGGCATCAATAAAAAGCCCCCGTTGTATGCCCCAAGTTTGTAGCCTACACAGAAGTCTGTTACAGCAGCTGCTGGGGTTCAGACCAGGTCCCTCCAGGGCTACAGCAGTAACGGCTCCTAAGTCTGGCTGAAACAGTCCGATATTCCCTGTGGATCAGGCACAGAGGTGGACCTGTATCACGCACTCACCTGCGTGTTACGTCAGTAGGTCTAGTATGTGCCGTTCCAGTTGGAGCTCTTGTAAATTAAACAGAGAAATAAGCTGCTTTTTCGCTTCATGCCACTGCTGAAATACGATCTGAGGCTCAGGTAGATTCCAGCTGTGATCTTGCTCCTTAGTTATGAACATACGTTTATGTTCTCAAGACATTAGAGCTCCTTCTACACAGGCAGAAATTGTAAAAACAAAATGAACAACGTTCTCTGTGTACAGTAGAGTTATTTAAAGTGCCTGAGGGTTTGAATATAAGCAGACACTGTGTTCGCATACAATATAAGCAAGACTTCTGGGTTTTGGCATTTAAAATGACAATTAAAAATACAGCAGGCATGTTTCAGCAACTTTATGGGATGCCATAAACAGCCAGAAAAGGATTCCAGACAAAAGTGAAGATTCACAGTAAGGATTCTAGTCTTCTTTTTGTGTCCTGCCTTGGGTGTCAGTGTGATGTGTTGTGACACACCACAGAAGTAAAGGGCAGAAGGTGTCTCGCTCACTGGAAGCTGTTGTACGACAGAAACTGCTGCTTTGGGAGAGGCAAAGTTTGCAGCCTGTATGGCTCTGTTCAACTAATTGTTTCAGCTTCCTGCTCAGGATTTTTCTAAAAGATCTTGAGGAAAAAAGCCCCAAACAAGTCTGGAAGGTGAAAAAACACTTTCCTTCCTCAGCACAGAAACAGACACAATAGACTCCAAAGCTCTGCCTGGCAGAGGTTTGCATACCATGACGCCACCTGAACTTGCTCGGATGTATTTACCACAGGAACGATGCTTCTGCGCAGTCAGTCAGCTATTCCCACTGCAGCCTCCTGACAGCATGCCATGGATTATGAAATATGGTATTGTATTGTAGACCTTTAAGCAACACAGTGTTTACAGATTTACAAGGCACCTCCTGTCGTGAATGTGTTTTAGGCATTAGGCTAAGGTGAGAAGGAGAACCTGAATCCGAAGTTAAGGATTTAATTACAAGGCCTTTCTTCTTTGGTACTTTTTTTCCTGCCACTTGTAAACCTTTGACAAAAAGGGATCCTAGCTTCCTTGTTTTTTGTACCTGAATTTCTCCTTAACCAACTCCTAAATCTCCCAAATGCTTTAAAATGTTAAGACACTGTGTGGAATTTCCTCTAGGATGGTCAGCTCTTTCCTAGCCTTAAGATGGGACACAGGTTGCA
Organism: Eurypyga helias; assembly: GCF_000690775.1. Classification (NCBI taxonomy): domain Eukaryota; kingdom Metazoa; phylum Chordata; class Aves; order Eurypygiformes; family Eurypygidae; genus Eurypyga; species Eurypyga helias. The sequence continues at coordinate 29,351 of NW_010265200.1, forward strand.
GTTTGTCTTAGGTAATTCTGAAATCCATCTTTTCTCCTTATGACAGTTTAGCAACGTGTTTTGTTCTGTGCGTGTGTTGAAACCACATGGCCATCAACTGATCCACCTAATGATGCTCAGCCAAAACAACTCCCCCCCCAGCTTTCCCGTGTTTCTCTCAGTCCCCTCCTCACCATAGCAGTTATGCGTGGCTCCTCTAGTTTTTTTCTTTTTTTTTTTTTTCATATTTTCTCTTTTGTATTCTGAAAAAAACATAAGTCTTGTCTAGTTTTTGGGGTATTCGCAGGGAGTTTACCTTCTTCCTCAGTGCAGGGGCCAAGGACCGGTTAGTCTCTTCTTTCTTGTCACTGGACACCAGCACTGGGATTGCTTTTCAGGAGCCAGGGCTAAGTGAGAATGAGGTTCCTGCCACCCCTGGGTTAAGCAATGGTTCCCCATTAGTGATCCAGTGTCTCCATCAGGGCAGGAAGAAGTAAGGAAACTGCTTTATCCCCCTTAGTGCACAAACCACTCCAGAGGGTCTGGGAACAAGACGTCTGCCAGAAAAGAGGGAGATAGAAGGTATCTTAGGGTTACACTTGTTTCCTGTGGCTGTGCATTTGCTTTGGTTTGGTTTTCCTTTCCCCTCCCCCCTCACCACAATTCAAGACTACATAGGAGCTCTTTTCTCCTCTTTACTGCTGTTTATTTCCTTTAATTAGACAATGATTTTGCAATCTGTGGGATTCAGAGGCGATCCCAGTCTCCCTTTCTACCTTGCTAGCTGTAGCCACTTGTTCCTGGCCCTGCAACAGTTGCAAGGCCATGCTGTGAAACAACATCAGAAGGTCCTTTTTGTTTATTTGCTTTTTGCTTTGCATTCCTTCCCCTTCCCTGGCATTGCTGCTCAGTGTAGCCCCAGCATGTGGAGCATCAGGCACATCCCCCAGGCCTCCCACTGAAATCTTTACCTCCCTGAAACAGCCCCTGGGGCTGGATCTCACCACTCGTGCAGGTGCTCAGCACAGAACAAACTTCAGCTCCATTTAAGAAATATCTCAGGGGCTGAAGGGGGGCACGAGCTAGGGTGCAGTGTTAACACTCACCCTCTGTTCAGGATAAATTTGATGTAGATTGTAGTGAAACTGCTGTGGTGGGTAGTCTTTCCAGCTATGAGTGATGTTGTGTGCTTATTCCTTTGCAATAGCCGCTGTGTGACTTCATTGATACAATCAACCTGAAACTGTCTTGATTAAATAAGGTTTGTAATTGCTGCTGTCACAAAAATCGGACTAGGAAAAGCAGTCGGACTGTGTCTCCCAAAGCTGTCTCCAGCTCCTCTACCTTCCTGAATGTTGCAGTTGGTGATGGAGACCTGGAGCTCATCTGAGCATGGACAGATGTGAATAACCACTTTCCCCTGTCCAGCAGCACAGAGTTGTTCCTTGCCTTTACTTTCCTCGTGCTTTGCCCAGGCTAGTCACAACCAGCAAAACTTCAGCTGTTTGGGCAGGTGTAGAGCAAGCCGCTGCACCTCAATCCTAGGAAATTCATCTTGCTGTTCAGAACAATTCCTCACACTACTTGACTTTCACTCCTATGGGTGTTTGTAGACTGTTATGTCTGCCCTTACTTGTATAACCAGCAATAAGCATTTAGCTCCGTCCTCATAAATCATTTCCCCTCAGCTCTTTAGCTGCCTGTGCTCCTAAATACAAAAAACCCAGGCTAAGGCTACTGTTTCAGTGACTACTCCCTGCAGGATTTTATTGGTGGCACAAAATCATTGCTCAGGCCATGATTTCATTCCTGGCTTATTGCATGATCCTTTGCTGGTGATACTGACCTAAGGATCTGTATCAGCAGTTCTCTGCGATTCTTTCCCGTGTCCTTCCACATTCTCTTAAGGCTTGTTGCACCTCTTCCCCCAGCTTGAAAACCACTAATTCAGTCTCCCTGCCCCTTCTCCCCAGGAGCACGTCTTCTGGGAGTAGCAGAGGCTGCAGGGAGTCTCCCTGCTGCCTCTGTCCCCACTTCCTTCATCCCTCACCCTTTGCTGAAGGACTTCGCTGCATCCAGGAGCTGCTTCCAGGGGCAGTTGGAAGGTGGGCTTCCACAGCACATCTTCTGGGGTCTGTGTCTGGATTCAAACCTCCTCTGCCCAGATCTGTGTCAGGAGGTGAATTCTTGCATTTTTGCCCCTCCTGTGGGCACCTGCCTACACTTTCGGAGTGGCTTTTCCGATGTAACGCATACGAATTTCAGGAGCTTCATGGTGAGGCCAGAATGTGCTCTTGATTAAGGCATCTTTGAAGGTACCTGAATCTTAAAACAAATTCATTGCCACAAAATGGCATGAGTAATAATTCAGGAAAACCCTGAAAAAGGTGGATTTATCCAGCATATGAGGACACTTATGTGACTACAGCAAAGACTGAAAATAATTGAGTCGCGTAAGGCACAGGAATTACTTTGGGCTTTGACTTTTGGGGAGAAGAAAGAAATTTCTTGTGGGCAGATTTGCCCAGAGCTGCCTATTGAAAACTTCCTTTTACTTTTTTGATAAATTTTTGTTCGTGGTTACAACCACAGATACAAGAAGGACCAGAGAGATCCCTAATCTGGCAGAGGGTATAATCTCATCAGCATAGGGTATCCTACCATCACATGCAAAGCAGAGGGTTGTTCTCTTTTTAATGGGTAACAGTTTGAAAATTGCAAAATGATCATGAAAGCAAGAGACAGGATGTGATGGAAAACATTTATTTTACTAAAACCTCAAAAAATACAGACAAGCCTGAAGTCTATGCTGTGTTTCTTGCCTACTTGCACATTCATGTTAACTCCTCCTCTCTCATCTCACTGGTGTTCAATGGGGCTGGTTACTGGAGTGCATTTCCTTTCAGGGCTCTTTCATCTCCAGGTTGGAAGAATCGTCCTTTTGCCTTGTAGCAGAAGAGTTTGGTTCTGAATTTGGATTGATTTGGTCAAAAGCTACTGTTGTTTCACCTCAGCCACAGAGCCACCCTTTAACACTCTGAATGTTGATTGTGATTTTCCGGAAGACTGAATTGTCTTCTGACATGAACAAGAGGGTCCTATATGACCATGGATCAAGTTAAATTTTATCTGGGAGGTTTAGTCTTGTTTAATAGCTTTGCTCAGTTATTCGACCTGCTCATTATCTTTACATATACATTGAAATCATACAATCATTACATTTTCTCTTCTAAAATAAAGGAGTTTCTTAGAAGAAACTTAACTCTTTGTTTCTGTATGAAAGTACACATGCACTTTTTATTTTTTTTAGACACATTTTAGCCACATTTCCCCCTCTCTGTTTACATCTCTTCAGACACAAGGAAAACACAGATGATTTCCAAGTGTAACCAGAAAAAAGAAAATCCTGGTTTCTCCCTCGGATCTTCATAATCATGGAAACGTATGTCTTTTTAAGCTGTTGTAGAAAATCCCACCAGTGTTCCACACGTTAGGGTTTTCAGAACCATGGCATCATTTTCTGAAACTTGATTTTCTAGGTCCCAAAGTGAGAAAGAAGAAGAAATGTAAACATCCACTTGGAAATACGGATCTTTTGTTTCTGCCTGGTTAGTAGTTTAGTCAACGTTTAGCTCTGTAAACACTTTCCTTTCACCAGGAAAGGTTAGTCATTCCCATGCTTTCTGATACTCTGTTCCCAGTCCTCATGTTCTTTTTCTGGGCCTTTCTCACCAGGGCTGTGAAGTCTCACCTCTCTTACTGGCTTCTCCCATTCCTTCATTATATATCAACCATGCTAGAATGATGATCTCTATAGAAACTCCTGGAAATACATCATTAAGCATTGGGGCAGCTGGCACTTGCTGCACATTCATCAGACTAAAGCAGAAACAAGCTGAAATCCCTTCCAAAAGCAAGGTTGCACATTTAAAATGAACCAGAGGAGATACTAGCCCTGTCCTCTCTTCTTTGAAAGCATGGAGACTGAAGCTGGCTGTCTGATGGAAGCAGGTTCTGCACTAGTACGAATACAGAAACATCGCAGTGTAAGAATCGACTAAGATCTGCCAAATAGGCTGTAATCCGTTGGACCTCCTCATCAGGTGTGAGCATCTTACAGGGAGAGATGTGGGACCAAACTAATAACCTCTGTGTTGGCCGTGTGAAACAGTTCCAGCTTTCTCTGCTGCAAAAACACGGGAATCCTTGGTTTAGGGCTGATCCCATGGATTGCTAAATGGCTTCATGCCCACCGGCTTAGGGCAGCATATACAAATCGGGTAAGGAAAAGCAAATTACCTCCCTAAAACACCTCTCCTCTTGAACCTGTTTCTGGATGAGCCATTTTGTCCCATGGCTAATGGCATGTCTCTCCCCTTGGACTTGATCCAGCCTCCCCAGAAGGTAGTAAGAGTTAATTTTCTGATTTTTCTAGTTGGACCCTGACTTGAGCAGGTTAGTTTTGCTGAGCAGACTGGGGTGCTGCTTAATGGCACAGTCAGAGCAAGAATTCTGTGGGAGCCACAGGCTGATGGCAGTTGTCTTGGTCCTCTTCAGGAGAAGACAGTTGGGAGGCAGAGCAGAGGGAGCCAATCATTCTCTCTAGCAAGCAGAAGCACACATTTCTGTGGCTTGCTCTCCTCAGAGAGGGTGTGTTCAGAGCACCCAGAATTGAGGCAAGCCTAAGAGGGTTTCTGTCCACTTCCCACACCATTTATAAGCCAGAGGAAGCAGTTTGGAACTCAGCTGACTTGAATATTAAAGTGAATGCATTTTAAAATCCCTGATGGTCTTTAAGTGAGGATGCAGTTAGAAAACAAGTTTTTTAAAACCATATTTATCCTGTGAGCTGCGGACACAAAACTATTACTCCCTCATACCTGTAGCTGAGAAAGGAACCTCTGAATGTCAAACGTGGCTTTAATCTGCTTCGCAGCTTGTCTTGTTTTGTTTTTCTCTGTTTCATTTCCCCTTGCGGTGTTAAGCTCTGACCCTGAGAGGTGAGGAAGTGAAGGAAATGGAAGAGTGAAACTTGGGGAGTCTGACACTAAAAAGCCGAGGGAACCATGAGGCAGCCTGTCTGGTTGTGAGACTGAAATGTAAGTGGACTCCACAAATTAATTACTTTGGAACCCACTTACTTATGTATGTGGACTCCCTTAAGCATAAGTCTCACATTATGTCACGATGATGGCATTTGGGCTTGATTTATGTTGGCACAAAACTAGCTATAACCGCACATGTGTGCCCATAGTAGCCCCTTTTCAAACAGCGTGTTTATAGAAACGGGAAACATGGCTGCAGCAGGAGAACACCGAGCCTCTGCTGTGCCAACAGCGTCGCAAATACAGGTATCCAGGATCTGCCCGCTGCGGTCGTCTCCGTGTGTTCAGCTCTGGCGGTAACCTGGAACACCGTTACCAGAGATTAGTGGTTGGTTGATGGAGGAAGAATGACTTATTAGGTGAAATTTACTCCGCTAAAGATGTGTATCTGAACAAGAGCCACAATCCACATTTTAATCTTTTTCTTTCATACTCTGTCTAATCTGTGGCTGATATTTCGTGGTGATAATCTCTCTCTTTTTTTCCCCCTTGACGAATGAGGACACACTGTATTAATTATAGCTGATTCTGCAGTCACATAATTTATCTTTAAAAAGGTATGCACGTTCCCATCTGAATAAATCCGAAACCTTCAGGTCATGTTCAGGGGAGCGTAAACTCTTCACTGTTCTTCCCAGTTCATTAGAAACTGTTAAATATATGTAAGCATCATTCAAGATTTCTTTTAGGAGATAGAAAAATAAATGAAGATCAGAAAGAGCAGAGCATTTTGGGTGACGGAGAAAGCTGCATTCTTTGGTTCCTCAGATGCATGTATTTGCATATTCAGCCTGCAGCCTGTTTTGAGTTGTGAGGTGCTGTTAGCTAGGTGTGGATAACCTTCTCCATCATCCACTTGGATCTGCTGTGCCTGGAGTGAAGTAAGGGGGTTTTGATGCTTCAAGAGCGCAGCACCCTTGGACATCTCTGTGACGCTGATGAAACCCTTCCCAGAAGGGGAGAGAGGAAGGTGGAGCGAGCCACGAGGCTCCTCCGTCTGGGCTGACCTAAAGGGAGACTAAATGAGCTGCACGCTGCAGGCGTTCCCTTTCGCAACATCCCTTTCTTCAGACTTTAACGAAGTCTGTAACAGAGACCGTGGTGTTGTGTACACAAAACAGTCTCTCAGTTTCTAAGGAGAACCACTGATGCAGGAGGAATCCTTTTCTCATGCGGCATACACGCCCCGCGCTCGCTCTCTCAGCTGGGAGAACCTGTATGTTGGTATTTAAATGATCCAGGAGATTTTTTTTGGACACATTATATTGGGAGTTGGAAGAAAAAAGATCTTCATGTTGTCTTGGAGAGACTGAGAGGAAACGTATGTGAATCCTAAAGCCCAGCTTCTAAATAAATGCTGCTTGTCAATGAAGATTAGCTTGAAATAGGAACGTGTACCACGTCTTTTATCTGGAATTACTCTGCCTCTTGCACCGTCGGAGCTGAGAGAGGTGTAAGCATTGCTCGTAGGAGCTCGCCCTTAGCACAGCAGGCTGTAGCGTTAACTGAGTAACTTTCGTTTGGGCTGTTCTCAGATCTTCCTAAAACCAGCAGCAACTGCGTGTTGGAGTTCTGGCTTGGCGGATATGGGTAATCTCAGAGACAATTTGGGTAGGCTACAGGAGTAGGACTGTTGTGGTACTCACTGAAGACTTACACTCCCTTTGGAGATGGTACGGGAATGTGTTTCTACCAGGGAAATTTGGTTCCCACATGAAGTGTTTGAGGACTTGCTTATTTACTGATTGCAAGTCAGATGCATTTGTCAAAATGTGTAACCTACGGCGTGAAAACCAGAGCCAAACAACCTGCATTTGGTGTTTTATTGCACAGAGTGTTTAAGTCTGACTGCTGAACGTAGCCCTCCATGTCCCGGCATGGCCCCTGTAGAGGATCACGGTAGCTGCGATACTCTCTTGGGTTTGGGCTGGGATATCTTTTTACCCCTTTTGTTGGAAAACCACCTGTGAGTAAATGCTTAGTTTGACTTATGCTCCTTTGGTGTTTAACCTGCGGGCAGACGGTTGTGTTTGGGACAATATTAGAACAGAATAACAGGCACCCTTGTCAGAAGGGTTGGGAAACAGATACTCTAGTGCTGAGTGGGTGTCATGGGGGAGGGTTTTTTAACTTCCCTGGACTGGTGCCCAGCACAAGAGGAGATGGTAGGAAAAATCATGTTGGCAGAGTACTGCACGTTGGGTCTCTGTGGGTGTGGGCCGAGGACGCCCGCAGAAGCCTGTGATCCCATCTCTGCTTTCAAGAAGAGCAGGCACGGGCAGCAGAACCTTTGGGAGCTCTGTGATGGCAAAAAGGGCCGCGGCAGTCTGCCCCGTCACAGCAACGTCCACAACGGGGTATGGCCCTCAGGTGCAAAACAGTCTGTTTCTTAGAAATTAGGACATTTCTTTCCAACTGGTAAGAAACGCGATGTTTCTGGAGTTCTGTAATGGGTTGTGCCCGAGGGAAATGTCACCCTCCGGGTGCATCGAAGCCAGCACTTGTGCCTGTTCCTGCTCACTGTGCCTGTCTGACAGACCCGTGAAGGGCTCCCATCTGTGCAGTTCACTGGGGTGAGGAGGAGCTGCTGGCTGTAGCACTGAGTCTGTGATGTTTGTCAGGGCTCTGAAAGTTCGGGTGTCTCCAAAGGTGCGTGCTAGAAATTCGCTGGAAACCAAGTGCCTTATTTTTGTGCCTTAACTTTCATCTGAAATCCAACCCATGGTGCGTAGCGTCCGTGTGTGCTTGTGCAGTGGGAGCGTGGTTGCAACACCGAGCTCCATTATAACCCCTAACAATTATCAGATTTTATAATCTTTATGCATACCAACATTTCCCCCCACCCCGTGTGTACTCGAAATTAATTTACATGATAAATGTAGAGCAATCAGGACAGGATATGAAACAGGAACCTCTGGAGTGAGCGTGAGTAGGACACAGATGGAATAGCCTTCCAAAGAACACGTGGCTCCTGACGTTTGTCAGTAAGGGAATGGCCTGGAATCCCAGCCCAAGCAGATGTGTTGCAATAGGCAGAGGAAGAGATCAGTCTTAGTGTCCCCTGATGGCTTCTCCTGAAGATTTGAGGTTGTGCCAGCTCCTGCTCCGACCGCAAGCTTTCGTCTCTTGTTCCAGCCTGGATCTGGAACAAAGTGTTTCTTCCCAGCCATGATGTGTTCACGTTTTGGTATCTGTGAAGCAGAGACTTGATGTGAATCTGGACAAGGAAGCAGCAGCTTCTAACTGGACCTTGCCTCTGTTTGAGTAAGAATTAGCCAGAAGAAGAAAACTGTTTATGCTCTTCTTGTGTAGAAACTAAAGAGATTCACACGGAGATTTGCCAGCTGTGTTAGTCACAGAGGTTTGCAGGCCACGCACAAGTTCACCCCAGAGCATCTTCCACTATGATCAGCTCCAGCCTCTTGTCCTGCGTAACCTCCTCCCTTTTCCCCTGCCCTCCCCAGATCCCTCCTTATCTCCGATACCCCCCATCTGACCCCTACGTTCCTGGTTTCAGGGTGTCTCCTCCAGAAGCTGGACAAATCGACAGATCTGTCAAGAGATGCAGGAAGGGAACCAGGGGTTATCTGAGTGTGCAGGTTATCTGAGGGGCTGCTCTGAAGAAACAGTGTCTGTAAGCAGTACAAGTTAGCCCAAGCCGGAGACAAGTAGGGGCCGGGCCGAGGAGTTCATCCGGGCCAGCTGTCTTGTGGATACGGGTGAAAGACGAGAAGTCTGAAAATAGTGATGGAGTCGCCCTGAAGCCAGAAAGAGGTGTCTGTGATTGAGAAACAGGGAAGGAAAGTTATTTTTTTGGTATGTATTTGGGGCCTTTGAATTAGCTTCCTTGGTAAGGAAGGGCTTCCTGGAATTCTTTCACCAGTTTTATACGCAGAAGAGGATTATTTGGCACTGGATTCAATATACATGTGGGATTTGGGTTTACAGTGAGACTGCCCTGTGACAAACCCCCTCCAAAATATAATCAGCAAAGTTTTCCTCGGATGCAAACTCTGCGTCTGCTTCCAAGTTGGACTCTGGCTTGCTCATTCCTCGGCTGGGATTGTCAAAACTTCACAACATTTAGTCTTGCTTTTCCTTGCAGTGCTGAGTCACCCTCTGACTTGAGTGAGAATTAAAATGTTTGTTACTGTAAATTTTGCTAGCCTCTGTCTGAAATCCAAGTGAAAAAACCCTGCAGTATCGGTTTGCTCAAAAATGAGTTTGTAGAAGAATTTTTGGTCTCAATACTTTTAGATGTAACACTTGCACATGTTTTGTTTTCTCTGTCACTTGTGGTCTCTTTAATTACACCACGGGAATCTGAACTGTGGCAGGATCAGACACAGAAAAAGCATGACCAAAGGAAAACAGACTTTTATTGGTTTTAAATAGATTTTCAACATAGGAGGTGACTCTTCTGAAAAAGCAACGCAGCATCCTTCTGTCTGCTAAGTTTGCTCTCAGTCCTGTAACCGACCGTAGGATTTTTATGTCAGCCTGAGCTCTTTTTGGCTGTTTGGGATGTGTAGAGAACACTGGTCTGTAGTAGCTCTTTAGAGACTGGAGGTTAGAACTCTATAGTTCCTAATTTCTCTCCCTGTTCATCCTGGTCAGGCAGGTAACACAGAGAAGGTGCCTGGAACAGATCTGTACCCCTGGAAGTTGGTGGCAGTGCAGATGTGTGACACACCTTGCTCTGAGCAAAACATGCTCCCTTCAGGCAGGCGTAGCTTATATCCACCGAAATCCCAGGGGCACATGCAGCTAGAGGGAGCTGGCTCGGGGGGACGCGCTGGGGAGCTCTGAACATCAAACGTCAATCACGGTTGAGCTAATGAGCTAGGCAACCTCAAAGCTGTGCCGCCGTGGCTGGAGCAGGAAGGACACCCTCGTGCTTATGGTGACCGGTGGGGTATGTACGCACCGCAGAGTTTTTTGCAGGGTACAGGGTATTGCGCAAATATAACCAAGGCCGTAATTTTAAGGATTAGACTCATGCGTACAGAGGAAAAATCAGTTTTCAGAATTCTTTACTGGTGATGAAACATAAGCCAGAAAGAACACTGTTGGGTTTTCTGATGTCAGTGTGAGCTGGCAGAGTTGGCAATAAGAAAAATTATCCTTCAATTATAGGCTAAACGGGTTTAAAAGAAGTCACTGAGACGTAGCTGGTATGGAGCCCTGTATTGCTATTATTATATTTGCCTCAGAAAAAACAGACATACTTAAAAATCCAGCAGCTGTTCCCTCTCCTTCTCCCTCCTCTGTTGGAAAATTAGTCTCTTTGTCACATGTAAGAGCTGTACAAGTTAACAGGAACAAAACATGTAGGTGTTCTGAATAAAGTCATTAAACAACATGGTGTTTGTTAAGCACATCAAGTTCTGGACAAATTCATGCTGCAGCTTTTCTGTTTCACATGCTCAGGTGATGAGGAACACTGCAGAACTTCCATCAGTAGAAACTATTGCTTGCCTTGAACCAAACTGGGGCTCGGAATGAAAATGTCACTCAGATATGGCCTACAGCGAGAATATATGAGCACTGTTTCCAGTCACCCTGTCGTTAGCAGGGTTTTGTGGGTGATGCATGAGCTAAGATAATCTCTGCAGGGCTAAGACAAGAATTAAATGCTGCTAAGGCAGTAGTTGATAAGCCATGAGTTGAAAAATGTGGCTCTTCATAGAAAAGGCGCTAGTAATGACATCGGAGCATTCCATGGTAAGGAGTCTTTCCCCTGAAATGTTAAAATGGAATAGAAACACACCTTTTCATTTTTTATTTTTTTTTCCCTTCTAGATAATTTTTCTAACTAACTTCTTTCTGAATCTTCTGTGATCTAAGAGATGTTAATGGTATCATGCGTGATATGATAATAATGATAAATGTTAAAGATTAAATATCAAGTGTTACATATTGATATCTAGTTGCCATCCTATATCTAGTAGTTGCCATCCACACTTGGGTCCAGGAGGAAGCATCCGGCCCTTAGGCACTGCTTATGCACCAGGGGAGTCGGGGAACTTCCGGTCTTGGGGTTGGAGACACCCACTGACGTGGTACGTTACATGCACTCCTCCTCGGGTGTGAGACTGCCTACCTTCTCTGTGGAGTTTTTAAAATGCCATTACTCCGAATGATTCATCGCCCACGTAAGGAGGGAGGAATTCAGATCAGCTGGGGAGCAAAGCGCTCTCCGCTGGGAATAGGAGGAGACAGGGCTTCTGGTGATGGGAGCAGTGGGGGAGGCAACGAAACTGCTGCTGGGGAGAATGGGGCTCTGCAGTTTGGAAGGATGTTGGTGTAGCTAAGTGGGATCAGGATGTGAGAGTAGCAGACATGAGCAGTGGGGAAAAGGAAAATGGATGTTCACCAAGCTCTAGCTGTAGGAAGAAGATGGAGGACAATACAGTGATGGGAAAAAAGCCTGGCTTTTTCCTTTGCCTCTCTGAGGTAACGCTTGGCTTTGTGGGCCGTTCCAAAGCTGATAGCCATGTCTGGGAGAGACGACACGCTTCTGGCCGTGTCCGTGCAGGCCCCAGCAATGATACTAGCGGTGCTCTCACCCCTGAGATTGCTGGGCACCCTTCCAGTTTGCTGCAAGAAGCAGGAACCGCTGGTGGCACCTGGCACACATCACCCCTGCAGTGGCTGGATTGCTGGGGAGCCCACGGCACGAGGATGGAGAGATCTGTGACAGGAAAGGAAGGATCAAGGGAAAGCAGCTCTGCTCACGTAGTTGGCTGAGGATGCTTTTGTTACAGAGCCACCTATTTTTAATGGATACTTTGCCATCTCCCTTGCGTTGTGAACTGACTTGTTGCCCCCTATTGCTTGTGTTCACTACAACTTGGCTACAAGACACAATTTTGACCACAAATCTGAGATAGGCTTTTGTAAGACGTTTCTAAGATGCTTGAAAAAAAAAAAAGACTTAGAATGCTCCCCGTTTGCTGCCTTGTTTGCAAGTCTGGAGCCGGCAGATGGGTCGCACTTTCAGGCTTCTTCATGCAATCGAGTTTGAGACAAATTTTTTAGACATAATTATGTGCCCTGAGGAGCTGGATCTCGTTCAACTTGCAGAATAAATCACAACAGCTAGTAGGACTGTACCGGATTGAAAAAGTCCAGAGAGGAAATATCACACATTTGTAAAATGCCTCACTTGCACTACTTGCTATTTATTTATATATGTACGTGTTTATGTGCTGCAAAGGTAGTGCAGAAGCAGAAGCTGGTTTGTTTAGATAAAATCAAAACATGTCCGTTCCTAACAGCGAGAAAGTGAAATTGGATAGATTCTGCTTGCTAATTTTACCATCTTTTAAATACCGTGCTTTAGGAAGGGGAAGGTTAAAGTGGAAAATACCTCCTCTTGGTTGTGCAGTGAGGCTGGAAGCCAGCCAGAATGCTGGGCAATCTTGTCTTCTGTCCTGAAGTGTGTCTCCTCCCGTCCCTGGGGCCGAGGGGGCACTGACTGAGCTGTCCACACCGCTCAGGGACTGAGGAACTTTCCACATCCCCGACTGCCCCTAGTTCTCGATTTCTCTCCTTTTTGAGAAGATTGAGGATGTTTCTTGAGTACATTCTCTGTGTTTTGAGACAATGCTTGCAAAGGAAACTTCTTGATCTTTTTCTTCTCTCTTTGTTGTTGGGGAAGTCTTTTCTTTTTCCCTTCCCAAATTCACATGATTATCAGAAGTCGAGGAGCAGATAGGTAAGCGCTAAAAACAAACGCAGAAGAGCGAGCCATCTGTGTGGAGGAGGGCTGACTCCTACGGCTCTGATCTCAGCACTAACATACAGCATCTGTGCGGGACTGGGGACGGCGGTAATGGGGATGTGCAGCGCAATTAGCACCTACACACCTTGGGGGATGAAGTGCTCATGCCCAGGCAGCTTTCCCTAGCAGCCTAAGGAGCAGAACGGCCCCAGGGCAGTGGGAAGGGGTCTGAGGACACAGACTGAGGTTCCTTACAGGAATGCACTGTTCAGGGGCAAGCAGGGCTCTGCACTCACACCGTGTTTTCAGTGTTGGTGTGTTTTTTCCCTGTAAAAGAGTGTTGTAAGAAAAAAAATCAGGAATGGGTGCTCAGCTTCCTTCCTCAGTAACCCGATGGGCACAGCGTTCCCTAACAGGCTGAGGGGAGGACAGAAATGCCCCCTGCCCACTCTTGTGGGAGCTTTTTCAGGCTGTTGATGCCAGGGAAAATGTGTTCCCGTGTTTACTTTCTGGAAAACTGTATGTCTTGTAGGCAAACCAGCCCCAGCCCAGTGTTGTTGCAGGCTCTGCTTTGCTGTGAAGCAGCACTGCCGGCCATGAGATGAGCCTGCCAACTCCTCATGCATCCATTGGGCAAAACCAGCCGAGTTTCTGACAGCTGCTGCTGCTTTTGCTGTCTGTTTTGGGGTTGTGCTCAGCCCTCACTCTACAGCTACAACTGCGAGAGACCTTTTCTTGATGGGAGTGAAACTGCTGATTTCTGCGGTTGGGGTAAGATGAACTGACATAGATCCAGCAATATCACGGCACATCAAGCTGGTGGGCAGTGACACTCCACTCTGTATAAAGTCTTTTACCTCCTGTCTTACCCCTCCTTCTTACTGAGACTTATGATATCACCTAGGGATGCTCTTGAAGGCATAAGTAGCTAATATTTACAGCAAGCTTCAAAGGCATAAATGGCTACATAGTTGCAAAGTATTATTATCTGCCACCTTGGAAAGATGCTCCAGGTTTCTGTGAGATTTAAAGCAAAGTAGAAAATTAGGCTGTTTATTCTACAGTTCACTGGAAAAATAAGTTTCTATAGAAACTACTACTTCAGAGGTATTTACATTTCTCTACTCTGAAGCATCTTGAGAAAGAGCATTCCCATAAATAGCAAACAGAAGTTGTTGCATTTCGTATGACAAGATAATATTTACGAAAGACTGTGTATGTTCTAAGTTCTTATTATGGGGTTGCTGTGTAAACCGTGGATCCATTGAATATGTTGTAAGAGACTCAAATCTCCCCATAGGAAAAATGAGATGCAAAAGTAATGTGTAAAAATTACTTCGTGCCCTCCCTGGTGATGAGTCTGCACTGAAACAGAAGATTGAATCTAATATCTCTGACAGAGCTGATTCTTTAAAAGCTCATTTCTGAGTAAGGTAACAAGAAAAATGCTGACATGTTTAGATTTAGATGGAATGCTGCCCATAGAATCATAGAATCACAGAATGGTTTGGGTGGGAAGGGACCTAAAAGCCCCCCCAGTGCCACCCCCTGCCATGGGCAGGGACACCTTCCACTAGCCCAGGTTGCTCCAAGCCTCATCCAGCCTGGCCTTGGACACTCCCAGGGATGGGGCATCCACAGCTTCTCTGGGCAACCTGTCCCAGTGCTCCCACCCTCTCTGGGAAGAATTTCTTCCTGATACCTAATCTAAACCTCCCCACTTCCAATTTAAACCTGTTACCCCTTGTCCTGTCACTCCCTGCCCTTGTAAAAAGTCCCCCCCAGCTTCGTTGTAGCCCCGTCAGGTACTGGAAGGTGCTATAAGATCTCCCCAGAGCCTTCTCTTCTCCAGGCTGAACAAGCCCAACTCTCCCAGCCTGTCCCCATAGCAGAGGGGCTCCAGCCCTCGGAGCATCTCTGTGGCCTCCTCTGGACTCGCTTGCAGTTAGAATTTGGGCGTGTGTTACTGGCACTTAGCTCTTCAGTTTCCTTCAGATCTCCAGTTGTATTGTGTCACGAGTGTATTGCTCTCTAGCTATCTGTAAGTGAAAACAGTACAAATAGAATAAATAAAACATAAATAGCATTTCCTGGAATTGCTATATTTGCAGTGGTGGTGGTAGAAGTAGGTTTGGAAAGGCTGATGAACAGTGGATTGTGCGTGTGTATCCCCGCTTCCACCCTTTTCAACGAGTAGATTAAGCACTGCAAGAGCTTTAGCACTTCATTTCTTGTTTGTAGGCCCACCGTGATAAATGAGATTACAACCCACAGAAAATACACCACCTGCCAGTGCCTGCAACCTCAAACTGAAGTTGATAGAGAATTTGGGTTGTTGTTGTGTACAGGAGAGAAGATCTCCTGGATCTGATATCGTGTCCTTATTCATCACACTCTTACTCATGAACATCACGGGGATTTGGATATGAAAGAGGAAAATTTGGTACTGGCTTAGGAGAAGGGGCCACCCTACCCACGTCCTGTCTCGAGGGGATCAGTCATCATAGATACTTAGGAGAAGCTAAAATGAATGTGGCTTCCCTTGCGGGATGCTCTCCCAGCTCTGGCAGTTGGCTGTTTTCAGGGCTAACTGGGCTGGAGGTTGCATCCAACCTGTTGCATTTAGTAGATGGGTGGACCGTGGGAGGTGAGGTAGACCTGGGCCTCAGTGAGTGTGATCTTACCCTACAGATCTGTCAAAGGGATTACAGTCAAGCTGGAAATGGGAAGGGACCGAGTGCCTTGCGGGATGCTCTCCCAGCTCTGGCAGTTGGCTGTTTTCAGGGCTAACTGGGCTGGAGGTTGCATCCAACCTGTTGCATTTAGTAGATGGGTGGACCGTGGGAGGTGAGGTAGACCTGGGCCTCAGTGAGTGTGATCTTACCCTACAGATCTGTCAAAGGGATTACAGTCAAGCTGGAAATGGGAAGGGACCGAGTGCTGAGCACATCCCAGCTTCCTCAGGAAAGGAGGTTCCCTGAGGTATGTTTCTTTGAAAACACATCTGAAGGATTCAGATGCCTGAATGTCATTGATGTCTTCTTTGTCATTCTAATGCTCTGAAAGATGTTAACCAAAGCTTTTAGTGACTCCAGTGGCAGTGGAACTCTATGCTCCAGACGTAAATTAATCACTCCACTGATAAACAATGGCTGAAGTGGTTCTTTGTACCAAAATATCTTATGATACCTGCAGCAGGTGCAGAAATAAAAAAAACAGGTACTAGTATCATCTTCTCAAGGTAGTCATTTAAGTGAATTAACTGACAAATCCAACTCCAATATAACAGCCAGTATAAAAGGATGGGCCAGGCTGCTGCTTCCTAAATCGGATTTGTTCTCTGACAAATGGCTGAATTATAGGTCTTAATAACAGTGAATGCAGCGTATCGGTGCTGTCTTGACCCATTTACTAGATCGTGGTGTCTCTCCCATGCTTTTGTTTTCTTGTTTTTCTTGCTCAAGACTTCTCGGAAGCCTTGAATGCAAGACATAATAATGCAGATCCTGCCCTGGTAGCAAATTGTGCAGTCTTTTGTTTCAGGCACACAGCACGCACCCAGACTTGCTCATAAAATATCCATAGCAAAATCATGCGATGCCTGTCTCTCTTATACATTTTTAAGAGCTGTGCCCTAAATCCATGAAAAGACTGTGAGGCATGAATGGAAGAATAATCCTTCCTACCATAGGAGTGAGAAAGGGGTTGGGATCAAGTAACTCTACATACAAAATGAACCTTGTGAATTTGCTGACTCCCAAACTTCTCCTGTGAAAGCAAAGTTGCAGTCTTGCAGTCCAGTCCTTTTGCCTAAATTGCTGAAATGTATTTTGCATTATTGAGCAGAGGAACTTGGTACCAAAAAACAGCATAAAGAGAGGTCAGAGAAATAGAACTGTGCAGGAGTCAGAAGATGGTGAGGACCATGTTTACTGATAGAAGGTGCTTTCTGATTGCAGGGCAATAAGCTGGGGGAAAGGTGTGTTTAAGAGAAAAGTAATTACTTTAGAACTATGAAAGCAACTATGTGGTTGCCCTTACTCCAGAGGTGAATCCAATTCTGCGCATTGGGGAATCCTTGGGAATCCAATTCTGCACATTGGAAAGAAATGGCCTTTGTTGTTTTACCCTCAGGAGAGAAGCAGGGAACCTGATGACATCCCACGTAACCTAGGTGGATGTTCAAAGGAGGAGAAGGGAATTAGCTACTCGATTGAAAGGGAATGGGGTGTCTACATCCCTAAGGCTCTTTACAAAATTACATACTACACCTCTTGCCAGGAGTCCTCTCATCTGATCACTTCTGTAGAACTGTAGTACCTTTAATTCGCAGAATTTACGCTCCACCTCAGTCTAGGCGCCAGCTACTTCCTTTTCCTATTCAACGTTTTGTGTCTTGGAGTCCCCTGCAGGTGCCCTCAAAGGAACATTTCGCTCTTTAGCCATGACCAGGGTCATCTGTAGGATTTCAGACGTATACATGGGGCTCGTAAGCAGCTGGTTTTGCTCCCATGGAAGCTGGGAGAGGACTGGGAGGGGGATGGAGACATTGCTCTTATTAGGAGTAGGGTGCTGCCCTCCTGCTCCTCTGTCGCTGCCGCCTTGCACTTTCCAGAGCCATCCTCCATAGGCCGTGCTTACCTCTGTCCTTGGTCAAGTTGCAGAAATAAATTGCATTTATATTGACTGTAGAAGCTTAGAGTCGTAAGGCTAAATGCAGATTTTCATAACTGAGCGGGTGTGCACTCTGCCTGAACACAGCCTCACTCAGCCACTGTCACTGGGGGATTGCTCGGAGAGTCAGAAACTCCTGAGAAAGCAGCACAGCGTTACCTGGGCGGGGAGTTTGAGAGAAAAAGTGGCTTCAGCACTTATGAACTAACTTCTGTAGGATCTGCTCCCCAGCGTTTAGTGCTCTTGCAGAGGAGGTGCTGCATGCAAGTCCCCCGGTGCTGTTGCATTCTTGAACCCGGAAGTCAGGAGCTCGGTTAAAAGGAGATCGAAAAGCATCATGATACGTTCTGGAGAGCCTTGGCTATACGGCCTGTGGGACTGCATGACCTGCCTGTTACGAATTCACCTTAGTTGAGAAGTGGAGCACATAATGACCTGACCTGTTGGTGTCCCTCCTCTGCACGTGGCGGAATTGCTTGAGCGAGCCGAAGCAGTGTTTTCGGTTTAGAAACAGGCTGGAGGACAAAAGAGTCTCCGTGTACCCTAGGACTTCACTCTGAAGAAAATCCCTGTGGCAGAATCTTCAGTAAATAACTTCTCACACGACTTTAAAAGCAAAGTTTACTGTAAATATTAATTTGGGATTTTTCTGTCTTGGTCATCTGCTTTTTTAAAATGACTTGTTACTAGAATTGCCTTTGCAGCTTGTGACTCTCGTTTCTACTTTCAGTTTCCCTTCTGAACTGCCTCGGTTGTAAGTAGGCTGTGGTTTTCTGAAAATTTAGCTGTGATGGTTGCTGTGTTTTCTGATACAAGACCTGTGTTTTTTTAAAAAACACAACAAAGCCCAAATGACCAACCAAAAAAAAACCCAAACAACTCACCTAGCCAAATCTAATTATTTTCCCCATGCATTTAAGTTACTACTACTAAGACAAGTTTAACATACAAAGTACACTGGCTTCACCAAGAACCACCACACCGTTCTTGTGCATATTTTGAGATTTTTAGTAGTACTTTTATTGTTAAGTCTCCTGTTGTGTAGGGGGTGTGCCTGCACGGAGCAGCTTGAACACGTGATATGTGGCTACTTGGCCACAACTGCAGGTGATGAAGTCTTCCCAGTCCTAGTCTGCCTCCTTTGTTTGTCTGTTTTACAAACTGCAACCTCAGTCTTGCACTGGGGTTTGGTACTAGATGATCTTTAAGGTCCCTTCCAAGCCAAACCATTCTGTGATTCTATGATTTATGCCCCTGGATCCCAAGTAATGTCAGGAGGGTTCCGTATCGGATGGGAGCCCACCTGCCTGGTTTGGCTGCTGGTAAGGAATTACAGTTACCAAAATACCATGACCTTCTGTGCTCTTCTCAGAAGAGAGGCGTTATTATTTTAACACCTCATTCTCCGTATTTCTAGTCTGATGTCTCCTCTCATTTTGATTTCATTTTCCTTTGCTAAGGTTAATTCTTTACTCTTTCCATTTGCAAATACTTCGAGTTACTTCAGGCACAAATTTTCTTGGTTGATAGGTGACCTCAGCTACTGTTATTGTCAAAATCAGCAATACCTACTTTGCTTGCATTTCACCTGGGGCTACTAAACATGCTTAGAGAAGTTAAATTCTCCAGTCAAGAGCATGGGACACTCGTACTTGCTTTTTTCTTCAGTGAGCTAACTTCTGTTTCTGGCGGGCTGTGCTGCACTGCCTCAGAGCTTGCTGGAGCTGTGTGTGCATCTCTGGAGGCTTGAAGATCAGCCTGCCTTTGGTGCTGCTGCCACCGTTCCAGGAGATGGGATTTCACTGATGTTCTCTGGACCACTCAGTGATGGGAAGGATGCAGAGTTCAACGTTTTGCATGGGGTTCGATTGTTTGTCCATGTTTACCCATCTAAGATCTGTCTAGTCCCAGGCAGTTGACTGGCCTCCCCCTGTGGAGAGGGGCACCTTCAGAGGGTGCTTCCTCCCATCTCTTTTAGAAACCTGTCCTTCAAGGGATGTGAGCTGTCATAGCTGCAGCTTGTCCGTGGCACCCAACTTTCTGACAGGTAAAGGTAGATGAGGTAAAGCCTCCCTTTTATTTAGAGGAATAAAAAAAAGATCTTGTGTGCTGGATTTCAGCATCCAGAGGTGGAAACACCAACTCCTAGAGCTGTTTCCTTCTTCTTTTGGTGGTGAGTTTAGCATCCCATGGCAGGAGGTTGGAACTAGATGATCTTTAAGGTCCCTTCCAACCCAAACCCTTCTGTGATTCTGTGATTTCTGGGAATTTTGGCGAAGGTATGAATCAAAGGGCAGGTTCTGCCCCTCTTCCTCAAACAGGGCGATCCCAGGAAGTGCCACCCTGGCAGGTTCCTATTTTCCAGGCATAAGCGTGGAGAGCCCTGTTCCCTGCGGGCTGTGCTCCGGCACTGGTGCAGCGAGCACTCCTACCCGTGTTTTCCTGCAGAGCTGTGTTTGCCCTGTCGGGCCTGGCAGCTGCCCGAGACCAGCCATCGCCTGCAGATCTCCTTTGCCTCTAATGATCTTGAACTTGCTGACCTATGTGCCTATTAATTATTGATATAACGTTGCATTATTTAGGCATTTTTGAGCAGACGGATACATTATTACCAGACAGACATTTGCCAGATAGGCTGATAGATAGCATCCTAAAAAAAGGTCTCCAGTTGCACTTGTACAATAAAGGGCTGTAACTTCATTACTTTGCACCTCACCCCCTCCTCTGGCTGGCAAATGGGTACTAGGCTACCATCAAACCTTCATAGGAACCTCAGCATCATAACGATCTCCTCGGGCAACTGGCTTAATCTTGACTTTGTTGGCTCTGTGGTCCTGATGCTGGTCAGTCCTCAAAATGCAGAGAGGAAGTCTCCTTAACCAATCCGCTGAAGCTGTTTTGTTTAAGATACAAGAAATTGTTTTGGTTTTCAAACCCTTGCCATGGAAAGGAGAATTGATTTCTCCCTGGTTGCTACGAGCTGTATTGCAACACTCCAGAGGCACAGGCAGAGCTTGATGTGTATCTCCCAGGGAAACCTGCCTTTGATTTTTTCAAACCCCGCTGCAGTCATTTTGTCTACGAACCCAAGAAAACGGCGAATCAGAATGAATTAGCTGTAATATAAAACATGCTGAGCGTTTCTGAGCCTTGGTAACTGCAGCGTAGCTTCAGCCGAAGCAAGAATGAAGGAGGGCTGTCCTTCGTGGCAGTCGTATCCAAATTACGAGCGCAGCGTGCAGTCACAGCTGACGAGCAGTGCTGAATACGTGACAAGCTTGGTAGCGTCTGCGTGCTGCCCTCTTTCCTCCTCCTCTGCTCGTCATCCTTCGCTCTGTCGCAACCAGTTTCTCCTCTGATGTCAAAACCCCGCTGCTCGGTACGTTGCCCGTACGAAAGCAGAAGAGGCAAAAAAAAAGAGGAAGGAAAGCAGTCGGAGGATGAGGACAAGCAGTGCAGCCTTGAGTGTTACGACTCTGACTGCTCGTTTGTTTTCCAGGGGCGTCCTCAGGAGAAACAGTCAGTTTTGGGAAAACAATTTCCAAGAGATTCAGCTGCCGTTTTCAAAAGTGATCTGTGACCAACTGCTCAGTGTCATTTGGGCACTTACCGCTGGAGATAGAAACACCGTGGGGTTTTCAGAGCTGTTGTAGCCTCCTGACGCCTTGGTTGCCTGTGGTAAATTTTTTCACCCTTTGTGAGTCGCTTCTGTCTCATTTCTGACTCACTGCTACAGCAGAGCCATGTCTGAGCACCCGGGGACGCTCCCTTAGTTCAACCCCAACTTGACCCATGTGTTTGGCCCCATCACCCTGGGTCGTCTCTCTCTCAGACTCCTTACTATGAAGCCACGCTAGCATATTCCCTGGCTTTCAGGAATGC
>NW_010265200.1:50786-91246 GCF_000690775.1 Eurypyga helias
CACTCGTGCCCAGAGGTCCAGCCTTGCTCCGCAGGAGGGGATCTGTTCAAAAGAGATCCTTTAGCTTTGTCAAGAACTATTGACAGCAGACCTGGGCAAAACAGTGCATGAGGAAACTGCTTTGGTTTCCGCACTGCTGCTCTGCGGTGTATCGGGTGCTCGGTCAGCATCCTTGGGATGTCCAGGTTTCCCCCAGCTGCTCCCCCAGGTTATACAGTCCCCTATACTCCTGCCAACATTTTGTTGTTCTTTCTCCAGGCTGATCGGTGAGGGACCGTCATCTCCCATCTCCTTTGACACCTATCTCCTTCGTCCAGTCTGTCCATCAGGACTCTCAGGCATTCCCAGCCCTCCACTAGACATTTACTTCCCACCTCTTTGAAGTCTGCACATGAAACCCAGTTTTCCTGAATGGTAACCATCTCTTTCTCCCCACTAGTCTTCCACGAGATAAGCATCCTTCCCTTCAAGTCCTGGATAAGATGGAAGAATTTATCCTCTTGCATGGTGTGAGTTTTACCTCCATGTAGGGGCAGGGAAGCAACTAAAACTCCCACACTCAGATCGAATTTTAAGTCTGACATGAGGAAATGTACCAAATGCAAGTCCCTAACACTGAATTCACAAAATCTCTGTAGACTTTCTAAATTATTTCAGGCTAGTTTACTGAAATTAAATTACATAAAAGTCACACAAACCAGCACATTATTGTGTAAAACTCCTCAAAACAAGTGCTGTGATTTTAACTGAGTTGAACAAATAAAACATTAAGTGTAATTTTTGTTCAGGGCCATGTGTTAGCTTTTGAAAACAAAAAGGAAATAAATGAACCACGTCACACAAAACATGTGTCTGCAGAATAACGATAAAACATATACTGTATCTGGACATCTTGTAAGTGTGGTTTTAATTCTTGCTGCTGTTGTGGCTGGAGGCTTTTGCTGTGCAGAAAGGCTACGCTGTGTGCATACTACAGTACAGGATGGTTTTTATTCCTACTGCATCAGGAATAATGTAATCCTCTTGCAATGATGTGGTGGGGTCTGAGCCCTTTGACTGAGACGCCTTCCTGGGGAGTGCTGGAGACTTGCAGAAAGACACCCTGTAGTCCTGCTGACCGTGATGTGGGTCACCCATCAACCCAACCAGGATATGAAGGAGACCAACTTCACCTTTGGTGTACAAACCCCTAGACTTTGAGGCTGAGATGTCCAAAGGAAGGGTCAGTGTGTGACCAACTGAATTTAAACACTCTCATACCAGAATTTCTGTCTCTGTGCTCTTAGAGTTGCTTTGGTAAAAAAGCCACATGAGAAGTGGTGTGTTTCTGTTCTCCCTATGGTTTGCAGGCTGCATTTTGGGAAGAGAGGCTGTGGCGGTGGCTCTGACCACGCCAGGAAGACTCTCTTGCAATATATGGGGTAGCAAGGCACTTTCCTCTCTTGTTACAATTCATGCCAGGATTAACCAAAAAGGCATGCTCAGAGGTTTTGCCAAGGTCCTTTGGTAGCTAAAGATCTGTCTAGTCCCCAGATCCATCACTGCCTTTCCATCTGTCATCCCAGCTCCTGCCTGAACTTGTTTTCTACAGCTGCTGCTGCAGCCTGAACCATGTGCCCAGGGATGGTGCCGGGGCACAAGTACCCGGGTCTCGCAGTTCTGCCACCACGCCTTCGGCATTCTCGGGGCAGCCCAGTTGTGGTGCGTTTCCGTCGGTGTTCAGGGCATGGGCCAAGAGTGTAATATCTTAATTAGTTTTTTCTTGCTGAGCATGATTTCACACTGTAGGTACATGTGTTTAGCTGTCAGCCGGATTATTGCAACAAAAGGAAAACAAACCAGTAATAAATAGAGAAGTTGCACAAGCCACTCTTTAAATAATGGCATTGGGTGGAACACGTGAAATAGGAGCTGTGGCTACAAAGCATGTAGTAGTGCTTCCTATTCCTCCTATGAGCACGATACAAATTACAGCCCTTTAAACTCGTGCAGCAACCAA
Source organism: Eurypyga helias (assembly GCF_000690775.1). Classification (NCBI taxonomy): domain Eukaryota; kingdom Metazoa; phylum Chordata; class Aves; order Eurypygiformes; family Eurypygidae; genus Eurypyga; species Eurypyga helias. The sequence goes on from NW_010265200.1 coordinate 52,786, forward strand.
GCAGAATATGGAAAGCCTGAAGATGCCTGTGTCTCCCTCCGGCTACTCCCACTTCAGGTTTGCAGGTGGAGAAGGGAAGAACCCAGCCCCAAGCCCATCCCCTTCCACCGAAGGCTGGTTAGTTCCGGTGTACCGAGCAGAAGCGGTGTGGATTCACGCTGGATTTCCTGATGTGACAGTCACCGATGTCGCACAGGGCTTTGAGGTCCCAAGTCACGAAGAGCTGAGTAATCAGGCACTGACTTTTCCGTGCTCTTGAATAACTGTGGAAAGGGATTTCTAAATACTTAAAGGAATCAGGCCTTTAAAATGGAGGCATGGTATTCCAAAAATATGGCAATGTGGCTTTTAAGTGTTTTCCATCATTTCAGTTCCTAAAGGTCTTAGTTTAGATTTAGAAGCTACTGACTCATTTTTGCAGCATTTCCTTGTAGCACATGAAACATTTTTTTTTTTAAGGCAGGTTAATGTGACCAGTAGATGTGTGTTTATCCATCGGTACATTTGCATTTAAATACATGAGTGGTTTAAATGATTAATACTATTCCAGATTTCTTCAAACACCATCATTTAACATTAAGCCACAAATACCTTCTTTTTCAAAGAAACATTTCTTCAGATGTTTGCTTTTGAAACTCTGGGGGTATCATGTACCTGAAACACGAACACAGTTAGAGTGGCAGAATGACCTCATTTTGGCTCGTAACAGAAATGCTTCCAAACACCTATTGTAAAATACAGATTTTGAAGCACCAAATTCCCCAAGATTCCTACAATTCTGTCCAGATTATAAAAAAAAAATTAAGAAATACTGCAGTTTAGTCTTTCTTACAGAAGGCATTGGCACAACTTCTTCTGACTTCATTATTCACGCCAGTATCACAAAATTCTGGAAAGAATGAGAAAAATGGGTTCTTTGGTACAGAGGTACCTTGAATAGCATGTGCCGAAGCGATTCCCCCAGCCCCCAGCTCAGGGCTTGCCGTGCTTTTTCCTGGGGCCTTGTCTGACTGGGGCATTGAGTTACCATGATGAATGGTTCTGATGTCCCAGAGCTGACCCCAGGCTCTGCCCTTTCTGGAGAGCCTCACGTGCCCTTCCTGGTCATGGGATCACACACATCCATTGTGGCTGTGGCGTGCAAGAACAACCTTCTTGCCTCAGAGCAGGAGGGACAAAAATATCCAATATTATGGGTGTGTGACACAAAACCAGTTTCAAAACCAAAAGATCTTGGTAACTCCACTGTAGGGTGTTTCAGCTTACTAGACACATTTGAAACTCTCAGCTCTAACCTGTTTTACAGAAGTGTCCCACACTTAATGATCCTACAGTAGTAAACCTGCGGACTTTCTTCCTTCACAGACTGAGGTTATAACCTCATTTTGGCTCTGAATTAACTTGTTGTGTTATCTAGGACAAACAATGCTCTTGATCAGAACGTGGCTGACAAATTTGTTGTTTACTTGAATCTAGATGTAAACATGACCTTTGAACTTCTCGGGCAAGAAGCTCCTCATTAACATGCGTTTTTCACCAGAAAAACAAAAACTTGGAGATCATTTTATCCACAACTGTTTGCTAATCATCATCATCTTTTTTTTAATGAAGTTGTAATGTTTTATGGGGGAGGAAGGAATAATTTTCAGGGTGGTTCTATTCTGCACTAAACCCAGCTGACATGACTATAATCAGGATTTTACAATACTTAAATGGATCAGTGCAAGAGGGAGACATTAACCCCCCCTGGAAGTGGGGAGTGGTGCACATTCACCACCATCACAGATACTTGATTGAGCCTCACAAAGAATGCTATTAGCTTTTTTTTTTTTTGGCATTAATTATGCCTAAAACCATCCCTCTAGTGATACCAGGGCTAATTTTTAATTGATACACTTAAATCAATTCCTTCATGGACATTATGGACTCGTTTTTGCACATGGCCACTCAGAGAATACTAATACTGTTCTGTCAGCAGTCAGGTACATTAGAGAAGCAATTGCTATAAGTCTCCTTCTGATGTGTTTTGATGGTGCTCATTTCTTCTGGCATGCTTTTAGCTCCCCGTGATTCAGATGTGTCAGCTACTATAGCTGTAAGAAAACATTGGTGATGGATTTATAACATCCAGGCTTCAACTTATTGACCTGAGAAATGGCTAAGTATTTGCTTGTGTAGCAAAATCTGTTTTATCCATAGAAAAACGTGCTTCCTAAGTTCCCCTGTCTATATTTTAATGAAACATTTTTTCCTGGTTATAATTAATGACTCTTGTCAGATGGAAGTTTTCTCAATGAGGCCTAGTTGGGGTAGCTACTGAGTTTAGGGGAAGGAATCAACTTAATCTCTTTAAAATGAAGTCGTGTTGTAAGGTGTCAGTTGAACCGTGTTGTACAGTGGTTCTGAGCTGTCGGACTGTCTCTGTTAAGCACGAGTTTCTCTAGGGAGAGGTGCCAGAGCTCTGCCAGGGCAATGGTTGTCCAAGGAGGGATGCTCTTCACATCTCCCTCTGGGAGCAAATGAGGTTTACTGTTGTAGTTGTTGTTATATTGGGTTTAGAGCAAAAAATCAGGTCTCAGCGTGCTAGGTGTTGAGGTATGAAGAAGAGCACAGCCTCCTCACCAAAGGTTAACACTTCAGACAGAGATAGGTTAGAAGAATCAAAGGATTAGTAAAAAATGGCAATATATGCAGACAGAGCTCTCTTCCTGCCAGATGAATTCCAGCCCTGGGATCAGATAACAAGGCTCCAGTCCTGTCGTCCTCATTCAAACAGAAATCCAGTTGTACTTCTGAGAAAGCCCTTCCAGCAGAAAACCCAATAGATCATTAAATAATGAATTGGATCTATCTAATATTTATTTTCCACCTACGTTCTTCCCATGGACGAAGAGCTCCCTGAGACTGTGTCAGCTCTGAACCATTCATGTGAGATTTATCAAAGGCTTTACTGAATCTTCTGAGAGAAAAAAACAATCTGCCCATGAACGATCCCACTGGATAAAGTCAGGAGATCTCGGTTCACTTTCCAGCCTGACTTAGAGACTTTCCTCAGTCCTTGGATTCGCTATTCAGCCCCGTTCTTTCTCAGCTTACCGTCAACAAAGTGGGAATGACAGTATTTCCTCACTGACAAGGAACAGTCCTCTACTCCGGTACTACCCTAAACTGTTGGATAGGTCTGGGATATATTCTTGGATTGTTCTGTCTCAAGTAAATAGGCTCTCCCATGTGCAAGTTAGATGGGCTGTCTCTCATACAGTCATCTTTTGAGTGTGGGCTGGGTTAGGGAGGACAAGAAAAAGGGCCCACGTTTTTTAAATGATTTCTACGCTGCAAATCAGTTTAAGGGTTTTGAAGTATGTAAGATCAACCCCTGCTGATGTTGGACAGAAGGATTCTGATGATTTGGTTTTGGAGTACATCAGAAAGTGGCTTCTTCCCCTCCCTTCCCTGTAAACTACTATAATATTTCTTCCATCCCACAGGGAGAATTTAGCTCCCAGCGCAGGCTACCCCGGGAACACCTTGGTGTGCATCTCTGAAAGGGCTACGGGGATTCTGGAGTATATAATTCATAACCAGAAACCCTTCCCTTATGGACAGGTTCCTTGACACACCCTAGGCTGAGGGCAGATAGCTGTGGTTTTCCTTCGGCTTCAGGAGACTGGGTTAACCTCTCCTCTGCAAGTTGCTAATGGAGGGATTAGCTCTTGTCACTCCTGGTGCTGCAGGAAATGGAAAATAAACACTACTGAGCACCGAACAGGCAGAAGTCAGGCAGCAGCAGAGCAAGCTGCCCCTCTGTGCTGCACTCCTTGACCCTTAGCTTTAGCATTTAATCTTAAAATGCATCCTGCCCTTGGCCTCCGCACTGAAGGTGCCAGTTCCCAGAGTGGGCTGTGTGGTATCCACCTCTCTGGAAGCACGGCAGGGGCAGAGGCCACCCGCCCACAGTGAGACAGGCGATGGCCTCTGGTCACTACTGCGCCGGTCTGGATGGTGTCCCGTAGTGAATAAAGGAGCTATTCCCTCCTGGGGGAGCAGTGTTAGGTTAATGGTTGGACCTGATGATTTTTTAAGGTCTTTTTCAACCTAAAAGATTGCATGATGCTGTGTCTGTGACAGCTTTTGGGGTCCTCACACCAGAGGAAAGGCCCAGCAGGGAAAACAGCGCTGCATCACGGTGCGTGGTGTTGGAGGATACCGCCTGTACTTGTGGAGGGGACTGGGGCCTGGCAAAGGGAGCCAGGAGAGACCCGCAGCTGCCGAGGAGAGCAGAGCCCAGGAAAGGCTGCTGACATTTTGGAGGATCAGACAGAAACCAAACCCACTTGCCTGTCCTTCTCCCACCCCCTCCCCACAGACTGAGCCCTGCCAGCCTCCTGGAAGGGGGCTCCAGCCCCTTCTCCACTGTGCGGGAGCCTGCGCGGGGAGTTCCTACCTGCTCCCTTGTTTACAGCTCCCAGCTCAGACCTGATGTCTGCTCGCTCCTGTCAGCTAATTGGCAGACAGAGGCCTGGGGGGGTTGGTTCGGTGCCATCAGACTCCTGCTAGCTCCAGCGGTGGTGTTCTTCCCCAGACAATGACTTCAGTAGCCTCCGGGCACCCCAGAACCTCCTAACAAACATCTCATAACTGCCTTATTAACTGATTGCTGTAGTAAGATAATAATTAACACCCGTACTGGTGTCTTAGCTCAGCCAAAAATATTCTCAAGTGGACTTAGAAATGCATAAAATGAATAAATGATTTATGTTTACTATTTTTAATGGAGCTACTTACTAGCAATGCTCTAATACAGAGCACCGTAAAAACACTCCCGATTTCGTTACAGATTTAGAAGGTGGAAATGAAAAGCTGTAGGGAATAAAACAGGCAAACACTCCCTGAGCCAAAGTCTGCTCTCAGTGGTATTTAAAGATCTCACTGAGTTGAATGGTGGAGTGGGGTTTGCCCAGAAAAGCATTGAAATGGGGAGAAATCTCTGTCATCCACTCATTCCAGCTCACCCATCCAGAACCTGGAGCAGCCAAGAGAAGGGTGCCTACGCTGTAAGTGCAGGCGCAGAAACGCACGTGCAGGACACGCAGATCCGCGGCAGATGAGAAGGGCCGTGTTTACACACGCACCCTGCGCTGCTGACTGCACCAGCGACAAGGTGACGGGGAACTGGGCCTCAGCCGATGGGAGATGAGAGAGAGGGAAGGGGTGCGGAGCTTTTCGTGGGCGCTCCTTTGCGAACAGAGCAATGCCGCTGCACCAGGGCCTGGTGTTCTTTGGGCCTTTATGGGGAAAAGTGCAAAAAGCGGTGGGATGAGGAAATATTTCTTATACAGGCACTTGAAATAAATGCTATTTCGCTTCCTTCATGGTAGCCTGAAGTAGTTGTGCTGGCTTCAGGATGTGGTGCCAGCACCTCTGACCTCACGCTCCTTTGCGAACAGAGCAATGCCGCTGCACCAGGGCCTGGTGTTCTTTGGGCCTTTATGGGGAAAAGTGCAAAAAGCGGTGGGATGAGGAAATATTTCTTATACAGGCACTTGAAATAAATGCTATTTCGCTTCCTTCATGGTAGCCTGAAGTAGTTGTGCTGGCTTCAGGATGTGGTGCCAGCACCTCTGACCTCAGCAGGATTCACTAATTTATGTTGTTTGTTACAGTGGTAGGAACGCTTATTAGGAAGACATGGTGGCCTTTAGAGAGAGCCCTGATGCACAGCTCTGGGGACATGAATGCTGTGCCTGGCACGATTGCTGGACGACCAGAAGTGCCACCCTTTCTCCCTGTCCTCTGCACACAACTGGAGGCACAGACCTTTGTGTTTACTGCTCAGGTGCATTTAGGAGCCTTGACATAGGGGCGCAGGGCATGTGACTCTTCACAGCGGATCGGTTTGCTTGAATTTAATCCTTCAGCCACAAATATTTTTTGATAATACTGTTCCTGAAACGAAGCGATGGGAACACGCTGCCGTGGCCTATGACTGTTGTGTGACACACACCATTCCCAGATTCGTTAGACCAACTATCGAACTCCCCTTGTTTTATGGAACTCAGAGAGAAATCCTAAGCCCTGCCTCCCATTTGCTTTTCAAGTTCTTCCACTGATCTCTCGTCAGCGATGACAACGATGCAGGCACATATCCAGCTTGTGGGTTTACGCTGAGATACGTGTTTAGGATATTTCCTTTTGCACGCACTCTACCCTGCAAACGCTAATGGAACGCGTTTGCAAAGGCCATAAGGTACCTGCAAATATTTTCCTGCTGTCTTTGCCCGCATCTGTTGTGAGAATTAATAATGTTCATCAGCTGAAGTTCCCCAATAGAATTTGAAGTGCCTGGCGAGCAGCACCATTAAAGGCGTCCAATTTTTCTTCTATGGACAGGATTTCAACACGCTCTGAAAAATCAGGGCACTTTAAGGTGCTAGAGGTGTCCGATGATAAGTCTCTGGAGATGCTAGGGAATTTTCCAAACTACCATTTCTTCACTAACGTGTAAAAAAAAAATCCTGTAGATAGTATCAATATTTCTTGGACAGTCCTGTCAGTCACGTACGAGCTGAAGGCTACAAAACTGCGCTTGTCATGAAGAAATACAATATTTTAAGATAACTTTCATACCGACCTCTCTAATGTGTCTTCAAGTGATGCATTGCTCTATTTTTTTTTTTTTTAATTTCCAGAAATAAAAAAGAGTTTGCTTCAGGGCAGAGACAGTCTAAAAGCTTGTGCTAATAAATCTATGCAAGTTTAGTAGCGCTTAATACATATTCTGCTTCAAGTGCTTTTTAAACACATTATCACCTTTAAGTAAATACAGTGGAAGGCTGCCAAGTGCCTGGATGCTCTTCTCCGTAAATTTATGCATTTAGATCATTAATGCAATGAAACGTTTAAACTTTCATTGAATTTTGCTAACTGATTTGCACTTCGAATGGTAGTGATCTTATGCATTTATCAATTACCATTTAAGTAGCTGCTATAATATTTCTGTTTAGGCAGGCAAAGCACACTCACCAAAATACTTTTCATCTAAATTAGATTTGGGATGAAGTGTTCGAGTAGTCACAAAACAGAGGACGCGTCCAAAGTATAGAGAATTCAGAGTTGCTCATTCCTGAGATGAAACGATATTGAGCCTTCCAGAAATATATTTTGGGGGGGGGTGTGTCAGGTGATGCAAGTGGCCGCAGCTCTGCCCCGTCTCCATCCACTTCCTGGGTGGAGAGGAGGAGCCACAGGCCACACCGGTGTGCACCCACCTCTTCTCATGGTATCGGCACGTTGGGCCTGGGCTGTTCGTAGGAGGGGCAGTAGGCAGAGCACCAGTGGCATGAAGATGAGAATCCTTTGGTAACGTGTTTCACCAACTCTCTTTTTGGTAGCAAATTATGCAAATTTTGTCTTGAACTGTTCTTCCTCCAGCCAGGCAGCTCGGTAGGTTTCGTGTGGGTTATGTATGTAGCTGGGAGAGGATTTACCTATGAAATGGTGGCAGGAATGAGGATTGGTAGTTTGGGCACTCTCATCACCAATAAAGGTTAATACACGGCAGCAGGTGATGTTTACAGTTTTTTAAATCGACCACTACCTGTTTCAGATCCTACCTGGAGGTAGATATTATGCCAAAGGAATTTTAAGAGCTGTGTATTGGTTTTTTGAATTTATGTTAAATTACGAAATTTTTGGGGGGCAAATTACTAACATAAATGTTAAGAATAGTCTCTAATTTCTAAGTGAGCTGATCTACTTTAGAGGATTATAATTCCTCTTGCATCTTTACTGTAAGAAAAAATAGATTATATAATGATTCTGTATATTTTTCTGCCTGTTTTGCTCAAGTTTCAAGCTTAGAAACAAGTGAAGAATGGATCAAGTGCCTTGTTTGAAGATACAGAGAAACATTTCTCAGCTCCCACTTGGGTTTAGCTTGCAAGAGTGACTAATAAGAAGGTGGTGATTGCTTCATTAGTATGCACTGAAGAGAGTGCACAGTGCAATTATCTATTTCAGTTGTAACTAGGACATTTAATTGATTTGTTTTAACTAAATTAACAGACATCAGGAAAAAAGAAAGATTTGTGGCAGATTTTGAAATGTTTTCCACACAGCCAGCTGGGTTCAGCTGAACCGAAATATCTGTCTTATTTCTGGATAGTGTTACAAAGATCAAAAACCTTGCGATTCAGAAACTGTTAGGAAATAATCTTACAGTTCTTCAGCTCTCTCCTTTCTATGACAAAAATGTACCAGTTGAGTTTCACAGGATTCTTACAAGATGGGCATGGCTACCTCTGGAGAGAGAAAAAGCGACCGAGCAATGACTTGAACGGGAGATGTTTCCATGCATCGCCCCATGAAGTAGGGTCACAATGCAGATTTCCTTTTATTAGACGGGTTAATTGGTAACTCTGCTACCCTGTTAGGCAAATATAAGCATTATTTAGAAACCATCCTCTTCCTCCTTTATGGTCACCTACTTCCCTCTGATTTTTTTCCTGGTTTTGCAACCTGGTTCCATACTTCTTGATTCTGGGTTGTTCTAACAAGATGGCTTTTCACTTCCAGTTTTTAGCATGGAAGCAGAAATGCTGATACAGCACGAGGGAGGCTCAACATGCAGCATAGCTGCTGGGGTCTTACTGGAAGTATTACAGGGCCTCTTCCAGAATGTTTTAGCAACTTTCTGACATTGGAGAAGAGGGGGGATATTTGAAGAAGAGCTTAGAAAGTCTGTAAGTTGAGATCCATTACAGTACCTGAAGGGGCTACAAGGAAGCTAGGGGGGACTTTTTACAAGGGCCTGTAGTGACAGGCCAAGGGGTAACGGGTTTAAACTGAAAGTGGGGAGGTTTAGATTAGATATCAGGAAGGAATTCTTCCCGCAGAGGGTGGGAGCACTGGGACAGGTTGCCCAGAGAAGCTGTGGATGCCCCATCCCTGGAAGTGTCCAAGGCCAGGCTGGATGAGGCTTGGAGCAACCTGGTCTGGTGGAAGGTGTCCCTGCCCATGGCAGAGGGGTTGGAACTGGATGGTCTTTAAGGTCCCTTCCAACCCAAACCATTCTCTGATTCTGTGATTCTATGATCTACAGTATTTACATTGAGGCAAATGCTTTAGCTACCTGGGCTGCTTGATCCACAGGACCCACATAGAGCTGCGAAAACTGGATATCCTGACCCAAAAAGTGTTTACGCTATTGAGTTTCTGGGTGGAACTGTTTTGTCTTTTTATTTCTCTTTCTATTGATCATACACTATTTTGAATTTTCCTGCTTTCAGTACACCCGTGTTGCAAAAATAACTAACAGCCTCAGAACCTACCCATGCGACTTGGCCTGAGAATAATGCTGCAGATTAGCGTGGCCATACGCCATGCCTTGGAGGCAGCCGTGGTTTGCTGCTCATGCATATCTGGAGTAGCTGACTAGAAGGAGTAGTTTAGAAACCTCTGGTGTGAGAATGAGGTGGGGCAGCTGAAAGTGTGGTGGTTCCTAAATTCATTCTGCTCTTACATTTACAAGAATATGTGGAATTGAGCGTGTAGCTAGATGCACGCAGAATAGGAGAAAGTAAAACTAAAGGAAAAGCACCCTTCTGGTAAAACCTGTTCTAGCTTTTAGGAACAGCTCATAATCCACTGTTTACAAACAGCAGTAACATCAATGTACAGCACAAATGACTCATAGCAAGACAAAACCAAAAATAAAAAAGAAAGCAAAATCCCCAATTTGCCACGGAGTTCTGACACAGGGCGCTAAAAATAGGCAACTTCAGAATGAAAGTTGTGGCACGGCGAGCGGCTCCCGTCTGTTCGTGAGCCACGCAGGGGCTCTGCCCTGAATGGGTGAGACACAGATTGTTCTCGGAAATGTTTTTCTTTGAAAATATGCTTTCATTTGAATGAAAAATGTCTTCAGGAACTTGTCAGAAACAATTTAATTTAATTTCGATATCTTGAGGCAAAGAGATCCTTTGATAACGTCAATTATTTCATGTCAATATTTTCAGAACGTGTGCTGCATATTTTTATTTCAAGTGATTGTTCATATTTACATATTTTTCAGTTCCTTCAAGAAATGTTTAGAATTAAGGTTGGAAATCAGGATGAGATGGATTCATTTGATCCAGCAGAAATAATTCACTTGACACATAACGCCTTTCTATTTTTAATGTCTTTATGTGGGCAATAATAAATTTATTGCCACCCTGATAACACAGACTCAAAACTTACGGAAAAATATTTGCTTCGACAGCAATGTGTATTACCAGGAAGTCTTGAAATGGTTGGTTTGTTCTAAAAACCATTGTGTGTTGTGTGTTTGCATTGAGAGTGTTGGCTGGATCATTATGATTCTGTTTAGGAATGAAAACAAGTTTTGAAATAACAGCTTCTAATGAAACAGTAATTGAAGTGTTTTCCGAGCCGTAGGAGAATGCAGAGTTCCCCAGCACCCTTCACAGCACGGAATGTTCTAAACTCTGCAGTCAAACCGAAGGAGAGTCATGGGGACATGGAGCAAAAACTCAGACATGTGCTGCTGATTTCCACACGGGCTGTGGGGCTTTATTTTGCTTTGCTGCGAGCAGGCAGCCCGACATTCCACACTTGGCAGAGGGCGGCGGGAGCAAGGGTGTGCCCCTCCTCGGGCCGGGCCGGCAGCTGCAGGGAGATGCTGCGTGGATGCGGTTACACATCTGCAGTGAGATCCAGAAAGCTCTTCATCCCCGAGATGGGGATCCTGGTCCTGCCACCCCTTTCCCGGTTCAGATAAAATCCTGGTTTTCAGACATTCAGAATACTTGTTGCTATGGGATGACAGCAGGATGTAGAGGAGCTCAGCATCTTTGGAAATACGGCCTTATGTACTCTGTCATATTTCCATTTCCAACCGTAAAAAGAGGAGACTGAAACTTCCGTTCTTTCTTGCCCTTCCCTGCCCCATCAGGTTAGACCGTTGGCTGTCTCGTGCTAGCTGTTAGGAATCCAATATCCATTTATGTCCTAAGGTCAATTATATTATTTGTATTATTGATATATATTATGCTTCTGCAGAAGAACACAGCAAAACAGGGAAGGAATTACATACTTGGATCATCAGCACATTGGGATGATTCACGGCAAGGCAATAGTTGGTCCATTTTACTACTCTTTCTATCACTCAGTAGCCAAAATTCATGAAGTATTTTAAGTATTTTACACCTTTACTGTAATACTGTTAAAAAGAGTTTTCCTGAAGGAAATGTGTAGTTAGTCGCTGCCTTCTTTGCACTCTAGGAAATCCAAACTTTGCATTTTGGTGTCACATTGCAACAGGAAGTAAAAAGGTCTAAAAACGGAAAGTGAAAGCATATCAGCTCGTTTTGCCTTTTCTTTGGGGGGTAGAAATGCAAACTTTAAAAGCACAAAGAGTAATCAGATCTCAGCTTCTCACTTTTAATGGTATTGATTCCACAGCCAAGAGTAAAATTAAAGAATAGTCCCATGTGCCCTTTTAAAAGTCTGAAGTTTATAGTCTTTTCTCTTTTCGTTGTAGGAAACCAAGAATCTGTTTATTATCTGTTTATTACAAGGCAACAACACTTTCAATTGAAACATCTTTGAATTGGAAAAGAGTAAACCTCAAATTAAATGGGGAAGTTTGAATGTACCATTGAACTCCTCCTGCTTTCTGTTAGCAGAATACAGGAGTTTCAGAAATCTGAAGAGAAATTGGTATAAAGGTAACTGTAGTAGTACTAGTAGTAATCACTTTAGGTTTGGAGCAATAAATCATAAACTGGGAGAGTCCTTAGGTTGGAAAAGGCCTTTCAGATCATCAGGTCCAACTGTTAACCCAGCGCTGCCCAGCCCACCACTGACCCCTGTCCCTCAGCACCTCGTCCACACGGCTCTGAAACCCCTCCCGGGATGGGGACTCCCCCCTCCCTGGGCAGCCCCTTCCAATGCCTGACAGCCCTTTCCGGGAAGCCATTGTCTTCTGATATCCCATCTAACCCTCCCCTGGCACAGCTTGAGGCCGTTTCCTCTTGTCCCATCACTTGTCCCTTGGGAGAAGAGACTGACCCCCCCTCTCTGCACCCTCCTTTCAGGGAGCTGTAGGGAGCGATAAGGTCTGCCCTGAGCCTCCTCTTCTCCAGGCTGAACCCCCCCAGCTCCCTCAGCCGCTATGGGTTAAGGTCTCGGTGGGGTTTGTAACTCACTGTGATGGTTATTGGTGGACAGGGAGGAGTATCCCAGAGCTGTTTGAGATCTCCCAGCATAACTTATGCAGCTTTCCATCACTTGGAACTGGCCTAGGAGATATATATCCAATGTCAGTGATACATTCCCCCATCACATGTATCACAGTTTTCTAGTTAAAATGCAGATTACGTTTTATTTGGGATGACAAATAAAAACTTTTCTTTGCCAAATAATAAAATGGGGGAAAAGTATGTAATTACTTTGGAGTGAGAAGTCGGCCTCAACAAAACCATAGTCACTGTGGTTGGGAGGGCAGGAGAGTGTTCTGCAGGGCCCTGGCAGGTTGGGCTGGCACTGATTGATGGCTGAAGAGTGATGTGGCCAGCAGACGCAGCCGAGAAAAGGCTGAAGTCACACAGGGTACCAGCCGTGAGGTTGCGATGACAGTCTTCACTCTGTCTGTTCCTAAAGATGAGACCACTTAACCTGTGTGAGCTGGCACAAGAGCAGCACGTTCCTTAGGAGAAGATACACCTGAACGCTGGAGTCCGCTACTGCAGAAAGCAAACTGCGGGTTGAGTTTTGCAGGCTCTTAACGGCCAGTACGACCACGTGTTCTCGCTCCTGCTAGAGAGATGCTAAGACTACTGCCAAGAAACTCTCGGGATTAGAAACCTATCCAAGAGGTAGCATACCTTTGCTCTGTGCTGTCTTCCAGGAAAACTGTATTTGCTTCAAGCCCTTGGGTTTGGTGTTCCAGAAGGGAAAGGTGCTTGTCCACAAGTGAACCTAGTTGAGGTACCTCAGTCTTTGAGGCCTTTGGATAAAGGCTTGATTCATTTTTCAGGGGATAACTTCAGCTATCATTCCAGAAAGCTTCCAACAGCCTCTGGCACCAGGGTTACTGGAAAACACTTAACATGTTGTTAGCTCTGCTCATTTCCAGGGAAATGTTGAGTCTCCCTGTTATTGTAGTAAAAGTTGATAAAATAATAATGTCTGCTTTTGAGCCCTTCCTGAAAGCGTGATGTGCTGCTTTGGTAGTTAATCATATCAAATAATCATATCAAATACTTCAAACTGAGAAAAAAGTATCTTTCTGGAGAATAGTGAGACACTACAGAAAGTCACAAATATTTGCATTGGAAAGACTATTATTAATAACTCATATTCTTCCAAGAAATGTAACATTTCAGTGCCTGCTGGGTTGTGTTGTTTAAATCACTGTAGTAGTCTGTATGGGTTAAGCTTCCTAACTAAATTATTAAGTGTAATTAAACCAAGAAATGCATAGCCAAAGCCCCCAGTTAGTGCTGGGAGATAAATGGGATCTGTAGCAGAGGAAAAATACACTTTATATGAGGCTGGCTCATGAAGGATTTTGCATTAGCATAAACAGTTTCCTGACTACTCTGTTGTATAGATTCCTAATCTCATTTAATTCAATTTACTTTCCTCTTGTGGGCAGCTGTAGCACCTTTTGCACCAGCTTTAAGGGCTATAAAACCTGCACTCATATAGCCAGCTACTACTTTGCCCCGGGGGCTTGAGGGAAATCTTAGAGCAGGCGAAAGGGGTGCCTTGACCCGAGTCGAAGAGTTAATCTGATGAAGACTTGAGCGTGGCCTCGGCTGAGCTCTGTGCTCGGTTGTGGTATTGAGCCAGGGGAGCACCAAGCCAATGAACATATTCTGGCATCAGCTCTTGGAGGTTACAAGAACCTTATGTATCATTTTATGTATTTTCTTTTCATGTGTATATAATCAATTCCAGTGGCGAGGCTTGTGTTTTGGTTCATACAGCCAAGCCAGGCAATTGACTTGGCTCCATTTTCAAACCTCTTGGCTTGCTAAATGTCAGAGCCGAAGTAGGGCTTCTCTTTGTACTCCGCTCATACAATTGGTCTGAGCTATATGCATTCCCTGAGAGTACATGCATGGCCGTGAATACAAATCAAACCTAGTTAGGAGCCAAACACAGAGGTCAGCGAAGCAAATATTTTGGTCTCCCCAAACTACCTTTCTTGCCTCCTGGCACAGCTCTGTGAGGCCCTAGCTTGACGAGTCTTCTAAGTACTGTATGCCAAGAACTGAAAATGAAATAAAGTAATAATACTAATAGTGTAAATGCATCGACACTCTCTGTTAAAGCTCCCCGGCGACTTACTGGATTCTTGCAGTTCTGCACCTAAGGGAAACTATAAATCCTTTGGAAAAGGGAAGCACCGGAGTGGTTTTTTTGTTATGGTTTCTTCAGTGTGTTGGTTATCTTAGATCGCTTTAAATAAGGTAGTGGAGAATACAGACTCCTGCAAACAAAAGTGATCAGTTCACCGTGAGACATTTAAGTTGCCAGTAATACCTAGGAAACAGTGAGATAGGGAACAAAAGAATGTTTTAGGGAATTAATATTAAATACATTATCTCTAGATGAGCCTTACTGGCTTTGCCTGAAGAGACTGACAGATGCAATTTTGCATCGGTTTTACTGGAGCATGGTCAGAGATGCTACTCCAGCTGCAGCTGAACTGAGTCAAGAAACTATCACTCTCAAGATGAGATAGCTCAAAAAAAAAAAAAAGCCCAAACAATAAGCCTCCTAAAAAGTATTTAAGCTAAGCTGGATCATTCTGACAGAGCCAGATTTGGGAGTGTCCGTACATGTGGTTATGTGGCTCATGGAAAAGGGTGGTAACCCCTAATGGGGGGCAGTGGATAAACAGCTGTGGGCAGGCTGGAGGTGGTAACCTCTTAACCTGGCTCAGCGGCGGCTGAACAGCCCCTCGGGCTCTGCCCTTACACAATACTGGGATTTCTCAATAGACGGATTCTTAGATCGAAGAGCAAGCTGCCGTCCAAGTTCGCGATGGGATGTGCTGCATCCCAAAATGTCTGCATAAATATACATTCCCCAAACGTGTGTGCTAAGTGAACATTCAGTCCTTAGGAGCACCAGCACATAATACTGGCTCCGATTCCTCCCATAGCCATGGTGGTTGGAGCACAGTATGTTCCAAAGAGCACATTTTGCTGCATGAGCCTCAGCTGTAGATCTCGAGCAGAGAGGCTTCTATTAAATGCATCTGTACTTGTGTGTCTTTGGTCTGTATCAGATTCTCCTTAGGTTACTTAAACTGCTTCCAGACTAAGCTCTCTTGTGCCCCCGCTGCTCCACGATATTCTTAACCCTCTCCTTCCCTACCATCCATCAATCAGGACAAGCCGCTTGCCCGAACCCGGCACAGTACCCCGCGCTGTTTTGCTTTGGGGGAAGAGATATTAACTGGTTAAGTGTGAAGCGCACAAGCTGAAAATAAGGCGCCGCTCCACAAGCCTCTGAACAGGAGGAGGAACGAAGGGCTGTGCCTTGCTGAAAGGTCACGGTGAGCTCATGCCGGCAGGAGGAGAGCGTTTTGGGCAGGACTCTGGCTGGGTGGAGGGAGCTGCCTGAATCGTTCCAGGGCTGAACTGGCAAGAGGCTGCGTGGAGGGGAAAGCCTGACCACACCAAAAGAAAAAGGGGTGGGGGCAAGAATTGGATATGAGGGCTCCAAGCGTTGGGTTGGTTAGGATTTGATGCAAAGAGATGGAAAGATGTGGTTTACCACTGTTAATACCTTTTGTTTCATGTTTTTTGCCCCCGGAGCATCTAAAAGGCTGTGACAGGGTAATGACAAGACCAAGTGTGTGCTTTATCATGGGGTTTTTCCTCTGGCTTTTTGGCCCATACGCTCCCCATCTCTGCTGCACGGCAGGACCGCAACGCCCGTGGTTATGTGGATCACAGAGACCCTGTAGCAATTAGGCCCAGCCCAACTCCTGAGAGTCCCCTATGGGAAGGGAACTTGCTACCAGGCCTGGGCTTGCACGGACCTGGGAGGAACTCCGTGCTCTGCTGAGCTCCGCTGTGTCTGAGAGAAGGTGGGGTAAGGACTGGGCAAGTCACACTGCCCCGTTGTGCTTCAGACATCCCTTTGTCTGCTGAGCTGCTGTCAGCGCCCTGTCAGGAAGGACACCATGCAGCACTGGGACGGTACCTGGTGCAGCCACTGGCGCCGAGTCCAGAACTCAGCAGGTCCCTCAAATTCACAAGATTGGAGTCTGTACGGTCTGAAAAACCTATGGCCCCTCCATGGTGGAGTCGTCCCCTGGTATTGATCTTCTGTACTCTTCTGTGTAGGAAAGGGCAGTCTGTCCATGAGACAAACATTTGGGAGTCTCCAAATTTCCTTTTTTGATGGTATGAGCCTCCGTAGCATCGATTACTTTTTCATACTGTATGTTTAACACTTCTGGGATAGGTCTCAGGAGAAGGGTGAAAGTCAAACTTTAAATTTTATATTCACTTAAGGTTTGTAAGGGGAAGCTTGTGGATTTAGGTTTCGGGTGGAATTGCTGAAGAAGGTGGATGCCCTGTGGAAGACTTTACCCTTCCCATCTGCGAGCCTTGCCCTGCTAGCCCCAGCTCTGCGCCAGCCTGCTCCTTGTCCTTTCCTGGCTGGTATTTTTTCTGAATGACTGTTTTGGTGATGCCCAGAAAGACCAGTGTTGTTCAAACCTGCTGCGCTGCAGGACTTCCCTGTCACTGGTGCTGCCAAGCAGGACCACGTACCAACAGGGTCTGGAGACGGAATCACCCTGGCCTTGCACAGAAGCTATGAACCTACTGGACCCTGTGTCCTGCTGAGGAAGCAGGATTCCCTGGAGTGTTTGTGCAGGAAAAATGGGGAAAGAGGACTGTAATTGAGCGGCTGAGGTCCAGATTATCTTAATTTTATTCGAATTATTTGATTCAACCAGACTTTATCCCTTCCAGAAATGAAGAAAAAACATGGTCTTCAGTTGCAGAGATTCAATTTTATGGGATCAGAGACACCAGAGTGGCTTAAGAAGGGCATAGAGACAAATCCTTGGTGGGGGAGGGGTGAGCAAACCATCAGGATAAAGCAGAGGCAGTTTGTTTTCTCTGCAGGGTGTCAAATGTATGTAGCTCTTGGCATGAGTTTCCTGAGTGACCTTAGCCTAGTGATATAAATTTTAATTGCAACTTTAAATGATGCTAGGACCAGATGGTTGAAGACTAAAGAAACACTGTTAGCTCTGCCCTCCTCCTCTGTCAGAGCTGTGCTTGCAGAGTGTGGAGAACGGCTTTGGGAGAGGAGTTGGGTAAAGGGTCACTTCGTTTAGGGATATCAGCAGAGCAGGAATACATGTTACCCCCATCAGTGTTTGTATGTGGATCAGTGCTGTGGAGAAGCTAGCAATGAGCTGCATGGACCATGAGGATGGGTTCCTGGGCCTGGGTCTGACCTCGCTGGAGCCGGAGGCATTGGTACCTCAGCACGGCCAGCTGCGGTGCTGGGACGGAAGGACGTGCTTACGGCCGTCCCAGAGCACAGGCTGGGTTGTTCTGCCATCCAGCAACACCCTCTTTCAACGACACGGGAGATCCCCTCTCCGTGCTAGTTAGCTGCTTTTCTGCGAGGAGTTGCTTCCAAGGAAAATGAAAGAATAGGAGCTTTGGGAGAAGTTGTCGAGCATCTGCTGGGGTGATGATCAATGCACCCGCTGCACGGCTCTTTCTGTGCTGGTATTTACGAGGCATGAGGGTTTCCTACCCAATGTAATGTTTTGAAGAAATGGGTAGTTTTATTTCATACCTAAAATTTAATGGTGGTTGCAGCTAATTTCACACAGCAAATTAGACAAAATTCTTGAGCTACTTCCACCGTCTGAGCTCGACAACAAATGAAAATGGCTTTTTGGAGGGTAACTTGAGAGTTACTTAGAGGGTTAAATGTGTCTCACCGGTCCACTCAGTTTGACAGGCTGATGCACTTTGTCTAGATGATAGATATGAAAAACTAATATCTCAGTTTTCAGAGGGGGTTCTGAAACCTAAAATCGAAACCAGATGTGCAACAAAAAAGAGCAGTGTATATTACAAAGTGTTGTGAAATAGCCCAAGGGAGGCAAGTAAGCAAAAACAGCCCCGTTCCTTAGCAACCTGCAAAACAAAACAAGTAACAGCTTGGTTGGCATCTGACAGGGCAGGTTTTGGTCTTTGCAGTGGAAAAGACGACTGGAGAAAACTTGGAAGAATTCTGAAGGTTTTGGTGACCCAGAAACACCTTTCTTTTCAAGAGCGTGGTTACCTGATTCCTCTCCTCCCCTAGACCTCCTCCCTGCAAACCTATCGCCGTCGAGAAGCACCGGTGCTCTCTTCTTTCCTATCCTGCTACACCTAGTATGGTCTGGAACACAGATCTCCCTTTCTTTCTGTGCTTTCCCTCTTGCTGAAGCCAATCACACTCGTGAAGAGCGGGTCGAAGTGGATGTAAAACCTACGAAATCAGAATAATTTTGAAGATTTTGCACAACTCTAAATGATGAGATAACGTTCAATTCCTCAAACGTGGAGGAATATCTAAGTGTGACGTGTGTAGAAATGGAAAGAAGTGTTCAGTAAGTAAAAAGTTAAATACATAATTAATGAATTCCAAAAGAGGATTTAAATCAGATTCTGGAAATGGTGCTTCTTTTTCATTTGATTTTGCTCAGTTTCTTAATTAGACTAGTGCATTCTCTCAATCCCACAAATGAAAAATTCACGGCTCAGCTCCCAAGATGTTATTAGATATGTTTAAAATTCAGTCCTGAAAGCAAGCGGGCAGTTGCTCACGTCGCTGAGCGCTGTGATGTGCACGGGAAAGCTCTGCTAGCACAGCTGCGCCCACCCATTGCCACTGGCCCTGGGGAGGCCGCACCACAAATCCTGGGGTCAGTTTTGGGCCCCTCACGGCAAGACAGACACTGAGGGGCTGGAGCGTGTCCGGAGAAGGGAACGGAGCTGGGGAAGGGTCTGGAGCACAATTCCCATGAGGAGTGGCTGAGGGAGCTGGGGGGGTTCAGCCTGGAGAAGAGGAGGCTCAGGGGAGACCTTATTGCTCCCTACAGCTCCCTGAAAGGAGGGTGCAGAGAGGGGGGGTCGGTCTCTTCTCCCAAGGGACAAGTGATGGGACAAGAGGAAACGGCCTCAAGCTGTGCCAGGGGAGGGTTAGGTGGGATATCAGGGACAATGTCTTCCCGGAAAGGGCTGTCAGGATTGGAAGGGGCTGCCCAGGGAGGGGGGAGTCCCCATCCCGGGAGGGGTTTCAGAGCCGTGTGGACGAGGTGCTGAGGGACAGGGGTCAGTGGTGGGCTGGGCAGTGCAGAGTTAACAGTTGGACCTGATGATCTGAAAGGCCTTTTCCAACCTAAGGATTCTATGATTCTGTGATCAAAGAGTGGAAAAGTCATACCTCTCAGTGACAGCTGAGGAATGGGCTCACCTTCAAACCAGTCCAATTCGTGAAAGAGCTTGTTCTGCTCTGCGATGTCCATCGTAGCTTTTGCCAAGACAGATCTACTGGTATTTCTGTCTGAGCAAATTCTTTCTGAGAAAATCCTTTTTAGCTAGGCAAGCCATGGGGTGTTCCTGAAATCAGCCTGCCCAGGACCTACAGCTTGAAGCAAACCCACAGCATGCCCTGAGGTTTGTAATCAAAGTGCGAGAGGTACCATTTGTGATGGAGAGGGAAGGTGGGTGGATTTCACTTGACTTGGCTATTTTTAGAGAAGTTGAGGTTGACAGGCATCCAGGTTTTGGGTTTTGGGGTTTTTGTTTTGTGTTCTGGGGTTTGGTTTTTGTTTTATTTTAACAGTATAAATTTCTTTTGTAAATTGCTGTTTTGGCAGAATTAGAATTTTGGGGGAAGTTCATCTTGATCAAGTTTTCAATGGAAATGTTGATACTGCTGGAGATTGAAATAGCGAGTTTCATTCTGACTCCTCGTTTCAGAGTTTAGCTTTCTTTAGCTTCTAAAAATTACTACAATATTAAAGATTAATTACAGATATGAATGGTTTGACATTATCAGGCAGAAATTCTTAATGAACTAATTTTGATCCTTTCTGCTAAAAATAACTCAGAGTTTCCATTCTGCAAAGTATTTGATATTTGGCTTTTCGGTCTGATTAGCAGAAAAGCAAAAGTCAGTGTCAGAATCTTCCATGGGATAGAAGTCCCGTTTTGGGCTATCTCCAGGAAAGCCCTTAAGTCACTGCCAAGCTGAGTGGATCTGAACCAGTATCTTCAGAAGAAGCCGTGGTTCTGTTACTCTTGGGTGCAGAACTGGAAGGGAACAAGTTTGTGTTAACGACTTCTTTCTCACATACCGAGCTCGTCCTTTCTCTTGAGGCTTCTAGCAGTTCTGTAGGACGAGGCCTCCTCAGCTTCCAAGTCCTGTTAGAATGATGCAAACAAAATGATGAAATCTGTAGGAAGTGATCCCAACATGATGTCTGAAGCAGGGATCACCCTCTGGTCCGGTTTCATGGGAGCCAGGGACACTATCAGGGCTCAGCTCGTTTTCCAGCCAGGATTTGAATTCTCTCCCTGGTGAATCCAAGTGGCAGGACTGGTGCTGCCAGGTGTCTGCTAGAATCAGTTTAACAACAGATTTTATCTCAAACAATAGACCGAAAGGAAAGCAGCCCGGAACAATAGCGCAAAGCAGGGGATGAAACTGTCTAGCCCAAAGAAAATCAGAGATGATCAGGAGGATGCATATCCTTCTGTAGTATCTCCTGATGCCTGTCCTGTTCTGGATGAGGGCGAAACTCATCTTTCTTTCAGCACCTGGCCCAATCCCCCAAGTAGCAGGCGTCGTATGTTTTGCATAGAAGCGTACTGCTCTTTGCAAATGTGTCATGATGCAGAAATTCCTTTTCCTGATGATGAGGAGGTGGACTCTCTTCCGCGTCCATGTACTTCAGCTGGCAGGATTGTTGCTAGGTGTGTCTTGCGGTGAGCAGAGGCTGATCTCACGGGCAGTGTGCGGCCAGGAGGGTGCAGGCACTAGAGAGGTGGCAGTTCACCATTATCAGACCCACAGTGTTTAATAAAGTGAAAGCGTTCTCTTTAAATCGCAAAGGCTTTTAGATTTGACTTGCTTTGGCCAATGAAGTCCATTAATGCTTGAGTAAGTGGTAATTAGTGGTGGGAGTCAAGTCATTAGTGTATCTTAGCTCTCTCTCTGTAAATCACAACTGGGAGCTGTGGGATTCTTCAGCAGACTTTGACCAGTACGTGGGGCAGGAAGGAGAGGGTTCCATGGGAGCGTTTGGGAAGTGGCTGTTTCTGGTGGTCTTTTTGGAGGATTGGAATGGGGTAACCCATCCGTGGTGAGCAGCTCCTTGCCGAGGATGTGCTTCAAGAAACTAGGAAACTTCAAGAGAGGGAATACTCCGGGGGAGATGGCAAGTCTAGCAGTCGCAGGAGGTTCTTGTCTCCTTTGGTGTCCAAGATGCTCTGAATTCATTGCAACCCAACTGTGTAAAACCCGCCTGCTCCTGCGGGATGTCTTCTCTGTTCATCAGGCTTATGAATGCCATTGGCTCTCCCCCTCAGCCAGTGAAGGGTGGCCCCCCGGAGACAGCAGGGAGTAGGGGATGGCAGGGATCCGCAGGGATGCATTTATATGAACGCAATATTCTCTCGAGGCGGCTGTGTCTCAAGCATTAACATGCACATTTTATTCAGTGGGACTCTCATATTTTCAGCTATGCTGACGTCTCTGCACACCAGGCACGGCGTTGTGCATCGGTTGTGCTCTTGCCACTCCTGTCCAACCATCAAGGAGTTTTCAGAGTGGAAGGTTTATGTTAAAGACAGCGATTTATTTTCTATTCTGCATTTGAAAAATAGTATTTCCGCCCTAAACCCTCGTTTTCAAGGGGTGGCAAACCTAGTCACTCTGTTATGTCAGTAACTGCCTTCGCTTTATACTGGTGAACTTCAGAATCTTTTGTGACACAGCACTGTCATTCACAATTCCAGGAAAGATGAGCAGAGAGATCGACAGACCTCGTGACTCAGTGTAAAATGATTTATCAGGTTTAACACCCCTAAGTGGGTTTTGGTGCTTCTCACAGGTACCTGTCCCATCTGTGAGAGCGTGCGGAGATGGACAGATGAGGAACTTGTAGTCACTTTGCAGCTGTGTTTTGTCACAGGATGAAAGTGTGCAAGATACAGATCACATACAGCTGCTGAAAAACAAATTGAGACAAAGAGTCTCACAAAGAGAACGGCTGCAGCCAGAGTTCATAAAAGGGCTCTATATGCTTTCTAATGTAATAAGCCTTTATTCTGCCCGGCCAGCCCTTTGAGTAATCCTAAGAGAAAAACTGACATCTCCTTTCAGTAGGAAAGAAGAACATTTATTTTATTCCTAACGGTTTTAACAAACCTCTCCACAATGAATTATATATTTATTATAACTGCATGCTCCACAGACACAAATTCTTGCAGTCTCTTTCCAGCTGAAAGCTCCAATAAAATACTTCCCCAGATAAAGGCCAGAGGATTTGAGCCACGGGTTTTGTATTTAGATTAATTCAGTTACTCTGATTTCTCTGGACTGGAGATTTCACAGATGAGTCAAGAGTACAGTAAATGAAGTTATGAAATATTAAAATATAGTAATTGTGGAGCCATGTGCCTCAGCTTCTACTAGCTTCCTTCCCTGATTTTTATTTTCCCTCTTGCCCCCATTAGCTATGGCTTTTCATCTCCTTCAGTCTTCTTTCCTTCATGTAACACTGAATCCAGAGGTGTTGGCACCTTTTCTTCATTAAGAATAGATGTAAAAAACAGTCAGGTTGGTCAAAAGGTAAAAAAGGAGCCCTTATCCCCAAGAAAAAATAATTCACCAGCTAGGATGGAATTGGGCTGTGTGGGCAGAGGGAGGCTGGGTGCCCTGGGAGCAGCAGCACCAGGCAGCAGCCAGAGAGGAGGCAGACTGACACTGTGATCTGGAAATAACTGAAAATGTGGCCATTTAAGATCCTGAGGATAAAGGTATGTGTCCATGGAGGAGAGGAGGAAAAAAGGCTTTTGACTGTGAGCAAAGAGCTGACTCCAGTTGATGTAGTCCTGTTTTGCTCTGGGAAACAGGACCTCATAAATAAGATTACACTGAAGAAATACCTGACACTGTTCTGCGGCTAATGGAAACGTCTTAAAAGATGCTGAATGTAGGCCAAGTATGCGGGTCAGTAGAGAAACTGCTATTTATACTTGGACCTGTTTATGATTACAGTACAATATCCAGCTGTTGAAAATACGAAGAGAAGCTGCAGAAAAGTTGTAGCTATCAGATGCCAAAGAATTTGCCAGGTGATGTTAGAACTTCAGCGTGACTTCCTGCTCCCATGAATTCAGTGGGCAGCTTCTTAAAAGTTCCCATTTGGCAAGGTTATCTTGAGTCTGGTGAGTAAGAAAGGAACTGCTCCCTGAGTAAAAACCTTGCGGAAACACCCCATAAAACTGAAATGTGAAATTGCATACACGGAAAGTGAATTTTGCTGTGGATATTTAAGCATTTCTAGTGATTTTCAGATTCCAAGAATCCTCTCTCTTTACTTGCTGGCTTGTCAAATCCACTTCTGTCTTCGGAAAGTTCCTACTCGCAGGTTAGAGGATTCCCAGGAATTTTCAGGGTGTTTGTGCGTGCTGCAGGCAAGCTGCAGGCACGTGCACACCCAGGGTTTTGAAAAGTATGAGTTCCCTACCCACAAAACACCCCTTGTAAATTATTCTTGCCTTGTAAAGAACATCTGTTACAGAATTTAGGATGTGATGCCTCCCTTATAAAAAGAGGAAGGGGGAAAGGTTGCAGGAGTCACTGATGCTGTGAAAGGGTGTTCATTATAATTTCTCCACAAATCTAAGCAATGAGCATCTTGGGAGATCTAGGGCTGAGCTCCATTTTGGAACAGGCCCATAGCATCAGTGGGAGCTTTCTGCTGGTGGGGTGGAGGTGATTTCCATCAGAGCTGTGGGGTCTTGTTCCTTATTACAAAACCGTATCATGCTCCGTTCTCTACTGCATCCGTTGATGCAGGACAAAGGCTGCTACTCGCAGCCAAGCTGGGCTGTAAGTTTGTATTTTTTTCTCTAAGTTCTTTTTTGGTCCCAATCTATAAGAAAACAGCCAACATGCAATTCTGCCCCCAAAGAGAATGACTTTTTTCCCATAAATGCAATTTAGACAGTAAGTGGAGTTAGCAAAGCTTTGAGGGTGCAGCTGGAGAGAAAAGTAGTGCTGTGTAGAAGGGTGTAGTTGAGTAAAAGAAAGCTTTTCTAGAGGGCATAGGGGGCCTGGGAGGGGAGAAATTGGACATGAATCCTTCCAAACAAGGCCAGAGTGCAAGTCTGTTGCAGTCTTCAGCAGCTTGCATTGCACTGGTGGCTGGAGCTTTGCTGATGGGCCAAATTTTGCTCCTACCATCTCTGTTACTGAGCTTAATATGCGACTTACCTGTAGCTGTCAGGATGCGACCCTACTCACTCCAGGTAGCAAGTGTGAGGAGGGTGATGGAAAGTGGAGTTAAATCCCTTGTATTTGGATATTAGCTCTGTCTGAAAGTATTGAAGATCTGCAAATAAACCCTTACTAGGAAGTTGGAACAAATGGAGAAGATGATGTGCAGGAGAGGTCAAGTCACCAGAGCAAGATGACAGGGGGAGAGCAAGGTCGCGGTCAGGAACCTCCGCTTTGCTCCTGACTGCAGTGCACGCCGTCTTTCATCCTGCCTGGAGGAAGTGGAAAAAATGATTTCATAATCCTTTGTCATGGGGTTGGGTATGCTGCAGGTCATGTGGACAAAGCCATTTGTTCAAGTAGCTTAAGCTGAGGATTCCTCAGAAGCTGTTGAAATCTCACGGCCTCTCCTTCCTGCAAGGAGTCCTGCATCCAAACTAAACACGGACGGCTCCTGCCCCACTTCGTCTTGAGTGCTGACCACAACCTGCTTCCTTGTTCTCAGTGCTGTCTTTTGTATCCCAGAGACTTTCCTGCCCTTTCAGCAGCATCCTTTAAGCACAGTAGGCCAAGATGAGCTAAAAAGTCATCTTTCACTCTGAAAAATGTAACTTCTTGCCATTTGTAAAACTTTAAAAAATCAGGACCATTAATAATATTCGGTGTTTTGGCAGTTTGGCCAGGTCCCTCACTGCTGGTGGTGTTGTTGGTGTGTCACTGTCAGTATTTTGTACTGAACTATCTACCAGCTGTCTTGGCTTCCTTCCCCGCTAAAACAACTGCTGCTTCACAAAGAACACAGATAATTTTGTCTTCCTTGATATTAACAGATCAAGAGAGGCCTTTGCCAATACAAACTCATCTTTTATTTTTACAGTCTGAGAGAGACCCTCGGTAGAATTTGTTGTTCTCTTTTATTCTGTACTTGGAGACTAGCTGACATCTAATCTTTTCATTTCGAGTGATGCTGAGTGGGTGGGACATCTAGAAAGGGGATAAAACCTCTCACAAAAGAATCAAAGTCAAAAGGAAGCCAAAGGCGAAACAAAAAGCCCTGCACAAGGCACCAAAATGAAAGGGCTTGTTTAAAGGCAGGAGAACAGTAACGGCACAGTCTTCATCTGGGGTTTAAAAGGCAGTGAGATGAGAGACACTGCACTGAGATGAATGTTCATCTCCCGCCATGTCCACACATTCCATGCTTGTGTGTGGGAAGGAGAGCGGCACCGTACACCCACTGGGAAATGCTGCTGTTCCTGCTGTGGAAGCCAGAGCTGGATGAAGGTCTGCAGCATCCACGGCAGGCCATTGCCCTCCCGCTCCGCAAAGCCTCTGTGTGGTGAGGGAGGTGTCCATCACGGAAGGTTCACGGTTCCTTCCTGGTGTGAAACTGCTTATCCGTGACCCCACTGGCTCCAGTTCTTAGTCGACTGGTTGGTGGATCAGTTGGGTTTGGATAAAACAAGACAATTTCCATTTGAAATACCAGGGGCTGGGTTAGAGGAAAATTTTAAACTCAAGTTAAATGTAAAATAGGGACAATATTAGGTTTTTAATGCCATTAAAAGCACAACTCCTGTCAAATGCATAGTATTGAAGGGCTCATCCTCCAAAATGCCCATCGGGATTGTAGATGGTGAATCTCCCAATGATTCAGGGACGACTTAGGTTCTCTGAAAAATCTGGTAACCACCTTGAAGACTTTGCTTGTGAGAGCTGCATGCCATTCATTTCCAGCAACTTGGGTTTTAAAATACTTTAGGTCACGTGCTGCTAGTCTGCCAGGTAGAAAGGTCCTTTCCAGAGCACTCCCACGGCTGCATGTTGTGTCACAGGCCTCTCAACAGTCACACTGCAGGCTGCCATGGCTTCCTTCCACCTGTTTCTCCTGGAGTCATCCAGCCAAAAACGTGGTACACTTTCCAGATGTTTCCCTAATGTCACATCTGTGCGACAGAACATCAGGATCTCTGGGTCGTTGTTATTTGGACTGGTTGAAGGTAACTGGTTTCAGTGCCCCTTTGGCTTTATTCAGTTCTTAATGGACTTTATTGCAAACTGGACAGTTCAGTGGGGAGGGAGTAGCAGAATAAAGGGTTTTTCAGTACCCAGGGTGAAATCCTGAGATTGAAGTCAGAAAGGTGAGAATTTCATGCAATCTGATTCAAATTTAGAATTCCAAATTCAGGGCTTGGCCTTGCACACATGCCTTGTTGTGCGTAGGTACACACGTACATACAGAGCCAGTGCTCTGTTTCACCACGAAGGTTACTCCCAGCAGTCGGTCAGAGTGTTATTTGCAAGTTATCTTCTTAGAGTGATGATGGAAGAAAAGTAGTGCAGCAGTTTTGGGGGAAATCTGCTCGTTTCAGAGCAGTTAGGTGGGTAAACAGCTTCTCGCTCCTTTATTTCCACAAGGATAATGAGCTGAACACGTATTCTGAGTAATTTGGTTTTTAAGAACTGCAGTTGACCCCAGATCAGAGCATCTGTGCCATACTTAGTGTGTTGGTGAAGAAACTGAAGGCTCATCGCTTGAGTTTGAGGAGGGTCACACTTCTATAAAATGTAATAAGATGAAATGCTATGGGGAAAGGATCTTGCGCGAACGATGTGAGATTATTTTTAAGGGGCTCCCAGTGGGCAGCTGGACAGTATGGTATCCTATAAAAACCTACAGAGCTTGCAATACAAAGCATTCTACCCCTCCTCCCTTACCCCAGCATATGCCAATTCCTATTTATTTATCAAGCAACCTCAAGGACTTCAAGTTTCACAAACATCTGCCTGCAAACAGAAAACCTGTCTATGAAATTGATGGACTATTCAGTGAGATGTTTCCTTTTGTGTTCGAGAAATGCCTTTATTTGCTCTAATGACAGCAAACTGGTGTGCCCAACAGCCCCTTTGCGTTTCTGTTACCTACTTGGTGCGTATTTAACATAAGTCGTTTCCTTACACCTGGTGTTATTTTTGCATGTCTGGTTAAGATGCCCACCTATCCCATCAATATTTATTTAATGACTAGTGTTAGGTAGAAATAAGCCCCCTGTAGACTGTGTGATGTAATCTGTGTAAAGAGCAGTATGTGTTAGTACGCTGGGCACCGTCAGGTCACCCTCCGACTGCCAGTGCCACACAAAGCTGTGGCACGGTTGTTCCCTCCCGCTTAGAAAAGCAAGCCCTTGCGATAGCTTGTGTACCAGCGCGGTACCACTGGCACGTTGCGACTCTTTAATGGATTCACTATAAATAAAAGCAAAATATCCTCACCATATAATTCTTTCTGGAAATGCATGGGTGGTGGTTTGTTAAATAGATGTTTCATGGCAAGGTCAGGGTTCTCTACAATATTTGTGTGATACCAAGTGCCTGAGGCTTCTCCAAAGGCTGTGCCAAATGGAAGAATTCATGAGACTTCTGCCTCTTCTCTGTGGGCTGTGTTGGGTCACAACCCAGCTGGGCAGCTGGCCTCCGGGCAGGGAAACGGGATGGCAGCGGAGACCTGGTCCCACACTGGCTCTGTGCCGCAGTCCAGGGGCAGTGAGGTCCAGCCTCTCAGCTGTGTGCAGCTCAAGCCTGTCTTCAAGAAAGGGTGTTTAGGCATGGCCAAGATGTTTCTGTTTCAGCACTTCATCCCTCAGGAACACAAAAAAATGCATAAGGGGAATTACTGTCCCGTCTTCCTGCGCAGCAGCTCTCAGGTGTAAGGGGAACAGAAGGGAGGTAGACAGGACTTGGGGAGGGGAGGTGGAAGAGAGAGAGACAACGTCCATGATCATCTCACCCCTTTGCTTACCACTGTAAATCCTGACCACGGTGTGTTCACTCCCTTGCCAGGAACCCCCCCCCGAGGGCTGGTTATGTGAGCATAGGACACCAGTACCTGTACAAATGCCATTTGCCATTTCTCCCAGGCTTTGATGCAAGTGCAAAAAATCCATTTTGAACCACTAACTTTCTATTGCCACTCCTTGTATGTGCTAAAACTGAGCGAGCTGCTTCAGAGCTCTGCACTGCAACTGATATGCCCTTGTCAAAGCTTCTGCTTGGCTTTCAGGTTCCTTTATAAACTCTATTCCCAGTTACAGGGGAAGCACTGCCATGCTCTCTGCCATGGTGGTCTGACTGAGGTACAGAAGGCAGAACTTTGCATGAGCATCATTTGGATAGCATGCCCGAGCACATTTTAGTGCCTAGTCTTCCAGTGGTGTCTGATAACTTGGGTTTGTTCCTTACATCAAATGCTTAGTCCCAACTTTTCCAAACTCCTTACATGAAAGACAAATATTGAGGCTTTTTAGAGCTTAGTAAATTATTTCCAAGTTGGAAGGAAGCAAAATACTGTAACAGTTCAGCTGAAAGTAGGAATAAGCAATATAATTGTTTCTCTTACCTCAGTTAGTAATTCAGGCGAAAGGAAATATTCAGGCAAAAGAATAAGTGATGCTTAGCTCTACCTGTTGAGAAGCACTCAGGTCCTGGGCAGTAATTTTACACCTTTCAGGAGTATAAATTCATCCCCAAACTAACAAGATCCTAAGCCACTTAGGTGCATTCAAAAATTCTCCTGCAACTCTTGGGTTAGGAACACTGACTCATGAGAGACCTTGAGGGTCGAGTGGTTTGAAACAAGATCAAGAACTCTGAGACAAGTTAATTAAATACACTGAACCCTTTTTCTTCCAAAACCTGCTAATCCAAATGACTTGGCCAGCTGAACAGTAACGTGTTATCCCCTCTGCCACTCCTGCTGCCATGGCTACACTTTGTCTTAAGTCAAAACTTTGGCTTTAAGGAAAAATAGAAAAAAAAGCAGCACTCTGGTATGTCTGACGACATACTAATATTAGCAAACATAACCTTGAAATAGCATCAGCGTTCATTAATCTGAACACTGTTCCAGTCCAAAAATGCTCAGATTACTGACGTTCACTGCAATTTTCTTCCCCACGCTGCTATCAATAGCAGTCTTAATACCAACCTTTGAATATCCTAATTGCCTCAAACTGCCTTTAGGCAAATAAATAATTCTGTGATGCAAGATGAGGGAAAGGTGCTGGGTTTCTGAGTAGGTTAACTTGGACATTTTCCAGTCAGCAGATATGCGTATGCCCTCATTTAGCTGTTTACAGATTTTCTGCTATGGGAGCTTGGTAATGCATTTTATGCCTATAGGTGGAAACTTCAGGCAAACTTGGGCACTCTGAGTTGTTCCTCAGCTGGTGAAGTCATCGTGGCTCAGCAGTAATCGAGAGCTTTTCCAGCTGACACCAGCTACTGCTTTGAGAATCTGTGAGCTGTCTTTGACCACACAGCTCGGCTCCATCGGTAAAGTCAGTTTCATGGTTTCATAGAGACATTGAAGGTATGAGGAATTACTCCCTGTGGAAATAGAGTTCAGAGGAGCATCTTTGAATGTTTGTGCATAATGTTTACGACACATTTGTACATAATGTAGAGTTTAAGTTAATGCTCGTTGCTAAGATGTATGTTGCTTTGTCTTCAGAATGTCTTCATTCAGCCTAAGAAAGCAATGTCTAACACCTACGAGAACAAACTCGCTAACTTCTTAGAGACAACCATGTTTGTCCTAATTGGTATCTGGGAAGTAATTCTAGACACTCACACACAGAAAGTTAATTTAGGATTTTAAGCATTATTATTTTTTCCTAGTGCTCTCGCAGCACCAGCTACATAAATAGATCCAGGACATCGTAGTTAGTAAATTTAGAAGGGGCAGGCGGAGGGGACTCGGTTGTGTCTGGGTTGGCTGTGGTTGATGTCCTGGCTTCACCATGGTGGTTTCTTCGGGATGATGGCAGAGCCCTGTACCCACGTGCTTCGCTGTTCCCTCAGAAACAGAACGTGTTCACTGCTGTCACCCACTGCCTCCCCAAGAAACCTCAGACCTGGCCAGAAGGGACACAAATTGTCATTCATCACTCAAGTTTCTCTTAGGAGCTGTAAGTTGGCCATGGATTATAAAAAAGGCTGAACAAGATAAAGAATGCCTGTGCTATTCCTTGTAATTTCATTCAATAAACCAACTAAACCAACTCTGTGGTCCCATTTTTTTCTAAAACTCTGAAAACTGGAAGACCTGATGGTTTCGTTAAGCTAAATGGCTTTGGTGACACCATTGACTGGTAGATTGTAGAAAGGGCACTAGGTAAAAGCGCACTTTGGAAATTGTACTTGAAATAGAAACTGCCAACTTCTCTCTGCAAAAAGACACGCCACTGGAACTTGTCCCCATCCACTGTTTCCTCCCCGCAGTGTATAGAAACGATGAGGTGCCTTGTTTCAGCAAACGCCTCTTTCCGATTTCTGTAGCTTGCTGATTTTTTTTCTGCGTTGGCTTTTGAGTCTTGCATCCCTAAACGGAGCATCATAGGCAGTCATGAGTCACTGTACAGGAACTAAATGTCAAAGTTGAAATAAAGTTTACTGCCACAGTTGGTGTGAACAGTGTGACTGGCGGTGTGTCATCCTCATAGCATGGATGTCTGGGCAGGAGAAAGCTAGGTTACCCCCCGCAGGGGAGAGCGTCAGCTGACAGAGGTGTCACTGAAAGCACGGCAGCTTCTGCCCTCACCGTCTTTAAACCGTATATCGGAGGGACTGGAGAGACCTTGAGAACACACGCGGTGACCCAGGAGGATACGCTGGGCAACATGTCCTCCAAGGCAGGAGAGCGGCCCCAGCGTGCTGCTGAGCCGTGCCGTGCCCCGGCAGTGTGCCGGCTTTGCCCGGAACAGCTGCGCGCGGGGGGCTGAGGAGATCTCGGGCTCGAGGTGCCACGCAGAAGGCAAGGCCTCACGTTCCTGCGGCCTCACGCTGGAACAGTATGTGAGAACTGTCCGTCTCAGGTCCTCGTCTGACCTCCTCTGAACAACGCTGAATGGGGGGAGCTAAGGGACCACAGCAGAAAAATCCACACGGTCCCTGTGTTGGGAAGTAACACCCAAGACACTTGTTGTGGCTCATTCCCTGCCCTGGTGTCACCCCTGCCATCATGGGATCCCCTTCTTGCACTCAGAGTGTTGAAAACAGAAGATGGAGGAGTCACTCCGGCCCTGCTGCTGAGTGCAGGGACGGGGCTCTTTCTGCTCCTGACCTGCCCAGGGAGCAGGAGTGAATTACTTCAGCGTGCCAAGGCTCTGGTTCGTCTTCTGAAAGCTGTGTGAGGTTTTCCCAAACTACTCTGAGATCAGAGGCTGAAGCCTGTTGTTGCACCATGAAGTGCTACAAAACATAAAGATTGAAAACAAGCAGCAGAGACAAAAACAGTTGCGAGAATTCCTTGCTACTTAAATTGAGACTTCTTGGGAGGAAAAATCATCCTTTCTGAAGACTGAGCAGTGACAACTGTAAATGGTCAGCGATGGTTTAGGACCATGGGTTTAGGCTCGGTTGTGCCACTGATGGCAACGCAGTGCCTTCGATTTCTAGGGGTGTTAAAGGCGCAGAGCATCTTGCAGTTTGAACATGAGGTTTTTCTCTTTTCCTCACTGGCTCTAAAGCCTCACTCCCATTCAGCAGAGCTCCATATATAAATAAAATAACTCGAAAAACCCCAGCAACTGACAAACTGCCCTCTTGGTATTTTTAGGTCTTTCATGGAGCCTTGTTTATAGAATGTTATTTATAGGGGTTTTTATGTGCTCCAGCCAACCTGCCTTGCTGGCTCTTTGCAGAAGCCTCTGCACTGCTATAGCACATAGCAGCACCCCTGTAAGTGTCAGCATTCCTCTGCAAAGTTGGCACTTCAGCAAGGACGTGCTAGGTACATGACCCAGCTCGGGAGGTACGTATTGTCCTACATAAAGTGCCAGTGCTGAGCCTGTTCCAGTTTTATTAATTCCCATTGCCTACATACAGCTTGAACGTTATTACAGACAAAGATTCATTCTCCTCCTCATTTGTCCATCCTGGTCATAGTTGGTAATACTTCCTAAGGACAGAAAGGGAAATCTGGGAGCAGTGCGTTGTGGAAGTCTGGGTCTGTGGAATGAAAATCAGAGCAGGAAGGAGAGTTGCCGGTTCAGGCTGGAGTTCCTCAAATCACAGTGATTTACCCAAATCTTCTTAAATAGGAAGAGACAGGGTAGGATTCCTGGTTGGGAAGCACCTTGGTGGCAGAGATTCGGAGGACGCAAAAGGGAGAGACCTGTGATTGTGAAACGTGTTCCAAACCTGGTCCTTCCCAAGACCAGTCGCAGTTGTGCTTTGTGCGCCGGCTGTTTGCTGCTTGCTGGGACGAGGCTTGGGCCGGCTGCCCCTGCTCTCAGAGAGCACGTAAGGTGCCAGGTCAGAGTCTAAGCATTGCTGACTTGCAGCAGCTGCAGCATGGCTTGGATGCTGTCAGGATATTCTGCTTTGCTGTCAGGCTCTGAATGTCACATTGACTCTTAGGGCACTTCTGCCTGAAAAGAGCAAGGGTGTGCTTCTGGGCCCCAGCCCTTTCCATAGACTCAGCCGGAGTCAGCTGTCTGGACACCTAAAAGGCTGGAAGAGCCATGGCTGATGGTAGCAGGGGTTACGTTCAGCTGAAGGAGGCACATGTAAGAAGCTGCTTTTCCCAAAACTTGCGAAAAGGTCAAAGCATGTGGAGCTGGCATTCTGGGACAGTCCTACTGCTCGTAACTTAGGTAACTCTATCCATATGAAGCCATTCCCAGCTTCCAGCTCCTTTCCAGGAGAAAGTGAAACCATGTCAACCTTGCAGAAATACCTGGACATCACACTTACCTTATTGTAGACCACTTACACATTCACCTCTGTCTCATCAAACCCTAAAAAGAACTAATGTTTGTCTCCGAAGCCTTCATCTCTCTCCAGGCCGTGCTCTTACTGCTTTTGGACCTCCGGCTCTGGTGAGTCATATCTGCAAATTACATGAGTCGGGTTTCAGTGGTGGCCATCTCAAACTGACTGGCCATTTAAGGTGGAAAAAATCACCCTGAGTTTCTGCGTTTTTATTTGGTCTGTGGTCCTTGTGTTCTGAGTCTTTGCCGTTCGCTTCTCTCTTATTCTCTAAAGTATAATGACATTCAGTTGGAAGTTTGCCCTCAGGCCCATTGTAAGGAGAACTTTGCTCTGCTGGCATTGGAGCCATTACTAACTTAAGAATTGGAGCCAGAATTAACTTAAAACAAAAAAATGAGATTTAAGTTCTCTGATTTACCTAAAATCAATGGCGTCTGCTGGTAACAATACAAAGAGCCTGAGTAGGCCGCAGCAAGCTGAAGGGTGCTTGGCCAGCGCGGCTGCCCTGAGCAGGGATCATGGGCATTGATGGGCACGATCTGTCGGTGCCTCCAGCTGCGGCCAGGAGTTCGCAGGGACACTGGGACAAGACTGTGCTGGAGAGGAGGGGGGATTTAGATTGCACATCAGGAAGAAACTCTTCCTGGAGAGGGTGGGGAGGCACTGGGACAGGTTGCCCAGAGAAGCTGTGGATGCCCCATCCCTGGGAGTGTCCAAGGCCAGGCTGGATGAGGCTTGGAGCAACCTGGTCTAGTGGAAGGTGGCCCTGCCTATGGCAGGGGGTGGGTCTGGGTGGGCCTTAAGGTCCCTTCCCACCCAAACCACTCGGTGATTCTATGACAAGATGCACTTGCCATGCGGAAGGTAACACAGGAAACATGATGTTTCCCGGGGCAGTGGAGGGGAATGGCAAAGAGTGTCCCCTACAAGCTCAAACTGACGAAAGGGAAAGCGTTTTGTCAGCTGCAGCTTCTGACAGAATGAGGATTGTGGGATTCTGCATTCAAAGGCAAATTTCCCTAAATTGGCAAGCAGCTACTGGTGCTAATGTGGAGTTCTTCCCAAGTCTGAGAGAGGGAATTTACACCGTGCTGAAAACAGCAATGAAGTCACAGCGCTTCCTTCCTCGCTGCAGCTCGCCTTTGTGTTTAACGTGGTTGCTGTCCCAGGGCAGACAGGGCACTGCTAATACCGCTTGTCTGGAAGATGCGAACGTAACATAAGACAGCTATTCAAAGGCTACTGCTGTCTTCCCAGTGATTTATGGTACGCAGGAAAGATTCTGATGTGTCATGCTGCAGGGCGAAAGGAAAGCGGGACCGGGGTCATGAACAAAAAGGAATTTGCTTATCCAATTTCCGTCTCTTTCTGAATTTGATTGGAACTCGCAGTTGTCAGGCTGTGTTTAAGTCTCGTCTCTACCAACGCCTCCTTAACTGCGGAAGGTCAAAACTGATTATTGTTTTGCCTCCAGGGACTTTCCTTCCTCAGAGAGACCTTACAGTGGATATTTTTTAAGACTTTTTTCCTTCCAATTAAGGCAGCAAATTCCCTTTTTTAGAGGGTTTTCCATGGGTGGGGGGCAGTCATCAGGAGACTGATAGATTTATCAATAGCCTTGACAAACAAAGCCTGTATGTCTCAGGAAGCTTGAAATCTAATTCCTTTCAATGACTTTTCTCACTCTGAACTTTAAATCTGTCATTTCATTACACCGGGAATGGAAAGCCCCTAATTTTCCCAGGCTGCAGCTTTCCTCTAGTTTTTAACCCTCAAATACTCTGTGGCTCTATGCCTCCGAGTACCTGGTGTTTAAGTTTTTCACGTAGATAAAAATGTTGAAGTTCTCTTTTTGGTGGGGATTTACAGCTTTAAGGACTGGAGGCAGTTGTGAGAGGCTGTACCTACATCGGCAGCTGCAGTCTGACAAGTGCTTAAGAAGCCTTCCAGAACTTTGGGGTGGAAAGGGAGAAAATCCCAAGACAGTCTTAGACTTTTTTTTTCCTGTTTCCTTTCCTTTCTGTTACGGACAGCCTTGTTTTCACTTTACAGGCAGTGTCTCCTTCTGCTCCAATCCGTTGGTACCCACTAAAGCCTGTGTCAGCAGATGGCTTTTTTTAAATTCACATATGTATCACAAGCTGCTGTCACTATTCTTTTATCCATTGCAGGGGTTAAATATACTGATTCCCCTATATTTTGAATGTACCATTTGTTGTGGGAGAAATGAGCAGCAGAGCAGACAGAAAACACTGTATCTTGAAAGAGAAAATCCAACTGTAAAGTCAGGGGAGGGAGGCTGTGGAGGCAGAGTAGGTAGAGGAAGCGATACTTCGGCAGTGCAATTGGTACAACACGTTGCAAAAGTACTTTGTAATTGCTATTTGCATCAGGGTGACCTGGGAAACCGTAGTGCTCGGTGTAACCCCTGCACTTCAGCAGGTACTTCTGTATAATGTTTAGGGGGCTGAGATTGTACTGACTACACTGGCTGCTCCTACAAAAATACTAGATGGTGCATAAGATGAAAGGAAGTGTGTTTTGGGACGCTGGCAGGTTTAAGACCCTGATTAAATGCATTCACAGCTTCACTGAAGAATTGCAGAACTATGATTCTGTGATAATAGGGCAGTTCTGGTCTCGTGGACTGAGAATAAGGACAGGAATTAGGAGATGTGAGTCTTGTTCTTGATCTGCTTTGTGAGATCCTGGTCTCACTAGAAATGCTTTGGCTCCCGTTTGACAGACCTATGTTAGATGTTTACTTTTGGAGGACACAGCTCACTCCCCTGATGGTGTTACCCAGAGTGTGGAGTGACTGGCTGAGACACTCAAGCTTCCATCCTTGAAGCCTGGATTTAATCAGATAATTCCTATCTGCTGTGCGTAATGGGGCTGATGAGTGCCCTGTCTGCCAAGACAGGATTTGCAGTTGGTTTATAAAGGGTTAATCTATTATAAATGTCCCGATCGGTCATTACATATGAAGCGGAATACACCCAGGGGATTTACTGCTCCTGTCTGCAATAGGCGTATGACAAGGGCTAGCCAGGTACTGATCCTTTCTAAAACATTTGTGAACAAAACCTGCATGCCGAGTGGGGCTGGAACGCTGAGGGGTGACGGCAGGCAGGGCTGCGGAGCGCTGCCTGCCTCTGGCACAGTGCGGGCCGTGAGCCCCAAGATCCCCTCGGGCAGGCATCGCAGCAGCGGTACCAAGGAACACTGCCTTGGTTGAAAAGGACCAGTCCCTTTTTACCCAGAGTAAGGAAAATCATCCAGCTCTAATAATAACTCGCTAATCCTGCCCCGCCGGACGAGCCCAGAGCGCAACGGAAATTTCCTCTCCAGCCACCCGGAGAGCCTGTCCCCACGGAGGGCTTTTCTTCTGATAAGGTGTCTCCAACCCCGCGCTGCTGAAGCAGCCTGAATCAGCACATCCCCATGTGAGCGCAGGAAGATCCCGGCCTCAGCCGCTGAGTCACATGAATAACTGGAATAGTTCTGCAAAGCAGAATTAATTCCCAGAACCTCTTCAGGCATATACCAGCAGGCACGTGCCTTTGCTCCAGCCTTGCCTTAACAACTCTGCGAGGCAGTGGAAAGGACGCTGCTGATATTTTTAATGGAGATAAAGCAGTTTACCTGGTGTTAGAGTGTTAAACCTTACAAGTTTGTTGTTGACACTCTCCTGCTTCCAAGAAGGTTTAAGAATAAGCCACGACATCACAAAGCTATTAGGGTTAAGCTCACATCAACTGTGCAGTGACTCAGAGCTTGTAGCTCTTACAGACCAAGTGCTGGGGGGAGAAGCTTCTTATTATTAACTGTTGAGTAGCTTGTGGCTCCTGTGGACGGTTTAGCCAGCAAAGATACATGAGGAAACTCTGAGGGTTTTGATTTATTAGACTTTGTCAGAGAAGTCTGAGTTACAAGAACAGTTAAAAAAGCACTGAGATTCTGGTTTAGCAAATCTATGTGCATGAAATGTGGGCAGAGGTATGGAATTCTCTTTGGAACCCTTCAATCCTAACACTTGTAAATGCTGCCTGTGTGTTAAATGAACGTGTCTAGAACAGGGAAGAAGGCTCTGTAGCAAACGCAGAAGCCAGGTATTGCTCCAAAAAAAGTGGAGCAGGGCGTGGGGGCTGTAATAGGGAAGTGGGATGAGATGGAATAATAGGAAAGCAAGTAGAGGGTTAGTTACAATTTTGGGAGTTTTTCCTTTTAAGCTGTATTTTATGTGAATAGTAGTGATAAGCTGACCATGCACACAGGGGAATGAAGAACAAACGCCACTTGTTCTCCCACCTGTTGCTCTTGAATTTATCTGAAATGAATAGAGGATAATCTGTGCTACAGTCCAGCATCACTGAGGAGAGAACTGGTTACATGGCTTTTATTTCTGTCCTCTCTTCATTGTTCTACAGTATTAACGTCAAAAGTTTGTGCCATTGCTCTACAAAACGCTGCAGCTTTTAGTACGTGTTAGTCCTTCAGAAAACCTGGCACGGTGTTATTCCTGACCTGTTATCTTCAACAGCCATCACAAAAGAACATGGAATTTAGCATAATGGGGAACTATTGCTGGAGAGGAGCTCTGGGGCCAGTGTTGAGAAGCCTGGATGCCTGTGCTTTGTATTGTGCCCACAGACGAAGATGTGCCACGTGCTGGGGCTGAAAGGCAGCACCTTTCCCTGCGGGGTATCCGAAATACATGCTCCCCAAACCCAACCGGTACTGCTGACAGCTGTTGCTTGTTTGGATGGCAGAATTTGCGATAATGGTCAGAAGAAAGTATACAGTCCAGTAGCCATGGCAACCTCATATCGTTTTTTCCTGTTTCTTTTTCTACTTTTCCTAGTGAATGAGTTGCTGCTGGATCCAGCTGGATGGCAGCCGGGAGACTGCAGTCCTCAGCTTAGCCACGGCACAGGGCAGAGCCAGTCCAAAGCAAGGAGCTTTCCCTTCGCCTGTTCTCACCAAAATGCTATTTTCAGTAAGCAACTTTTTTCCAGGAAGTGCCTCAGGAAAAGTGACCGTTCGTTCCCTAGGCTCTCTGGCTATGGCTAGAAAATAAAATAACCCAAACACAAAGTAGCGTATCGTGACTCATATCCACATGATTCAA
>NW_010265200.1:91339-95928 GCF_000690775.1 Eurypyga helias
CACTCCTGCCTCCCAGACAGGTGGCCTCATCCAGACAGCCTACTGGGAATGATCTATGGCTTTTTCTGCCTTCAAATGTGCCCAGGCATCTGCTGGGAGAACGCTCTCTGGGCCAGTGCGGTGCCAGGGAGTCTTCTAACAGCTACACACCCTGAGAGACCCTGGGTCAAAGCTGTGCCCTGGTCCTTCTGGGTTTAGCATAGACAGAGCCTCTGTGGAAGTGGCCTCATCCAGACAGCCTACTGGGAATGATCTATGGCTTTTTCTGCCTTCAAATGTGCCCAGGCATCTGCTGGGAGAACGCTCTCTGGGCCAGTGCGGTGCCAGGGAGTCTTCTAACAGCTACACACCCTGAGAGACCCTGGGTCAAAGCTGTGCCCTGGTCCTTCTGGGTTTAGCATAGACAGAGCCTCTGTGGAAGCTGTGAGCAGGGAGGGCAGCTAGTGCCAGCGGGGTTTTTGGTTGAATGACAGGGACACGAGAACAAGGCCAATCATAGAATCACAGAATGGTTTGGGTGGGAAGGGCCCTTAAAGACCATCCAGTTCCAACCCCCCTGCCATGGGCAGGGACACCTTCCACTAGACCAGGTTGCTCAGAGCCACATCCAGCCTGGCCTTGAACACTTCCAGGGATGGGGCATCCCCAGCTTCTCTGGGCAACCTGTCCCAGTGCCTCCCCACCCTCTCTGTGAAGAACTTCTTCCTGATTTCTAATCTAAACCTCCCCACTTTCAATTTAAACCCGTTACCCCTTGTCCTGTCACGACAGCCCCAATGCTGGCAGTCGTCTGCTCCAAACGCCGGCTCACAGAGGAACACCTTCCAAACCAGGAAACCCATAGAACAAGGATGGCTGGGATTTTCAGGGACAGTCTGAGGTCACCTAGATGTTTTTACATGGTGCCTACAGCTGTGGGATCTCGATCCCTTCTTGCTGCACTGAGATGCCCCTGCAACTGAGCTGCTAGCATTTGGAATGCCACTGTGCAGTTAAGGTGGTTTAAGCATATCTCACACTTCAGGTGTTGTGCAGGTGTTCGCAGTGATGACTTGTATCGGCCGTCAGCGCGATGCATGGGACAGACATACTGTCTGCTGCCAATAAGATGCTGATTTGCACTCATGTTTTGCAGCAAAGAGCACTTTGCATGAGGGCTCAGTTCAAGGGTTTTTGGTGTTTTCCTGCTGATTTCAGTGGGTTCAGTATTAGACCCCCAACATTCTCATTGCAATAGCAGCAGCGATGCTACTGCATGCGCTCAGCTGCTCTTCTAATCACTGCTTTCAGAAAACTGTTTGTTATTTTGCAGGGCTGGCCTGGTCTTATTTTCTGAGAATCCAGTGAGCCCCTTCCCCCAGATGAAATGAGTGCGTGGTTTCAGCCTTGTCCTCAGAAGGAACTAGAGTTAGACCCCCAACATTCTCATTGCAATAGCAGCAGCGATGCTACTGCATGCGCTCAGCTGCTCTTCTAATCACTGCTTTCAGAAAACTGTTTGTTATTTTGCAGGGCTGGCCTGGTCTTATTTTCTGAGAATCCAGTGAGCCCCTTCCCCCAGATGAAATGAGTGCGTGGTTTCAGCCTTGTCCTCAGAAGGAACTAGAGGAGTCCTGAAACCGTAGAGCTCCTTCCTGTGGTGTTAATGCAATATTTTGTAGCTCCATCAAGCAAGGGTTTAACAAATATGCAACGTGGTTCTGTTCAGCTTTGCCTTTTATTTATTTTCTCCTCAGACAAACAGGAGGTTGATAGCAAAATCATGGTTTTAGTGCTACATGGTTCAGACAGTAGATCTGGCTGAGCAGCAAAGCTTAGCTTACGTTCCAAAACGGAGCAGGACAGGTATTTATTATAGGAAAGCCCCCAGAGTACAACAGTCAGAGGAATGCTTTTTCTATAAAATTTTACAACCAGTTTAGAGAATTCCACAGGGAAGATTGTCAAGATGCAATCTTTGTTGTATTTCAGTCCAAATTTCTGTGTGGCTTCTAAATATGTGTAGTAAGTGTGCCTCTAGATGGACTGGTCCTCGGTCACATGGGAAGTGCATCATGCCAGAATTGATATCATCAGTGGATTATCCTACTTGTTAGCACTTCGAATCTCCGTAATGCACTTTGAAGTCTTCAGAGGAAGAGCTTCATGGGAATATTTGGAGAGCCTGATTCAGTTCTTAATTGGATTGACTCATGTTGAGTCACCAGGATATCTATTAGCTGCATCTTTAGAATCCAACACTCAGATTTTCAGAGGACAGTGTGGGAATCAGACACCCCCAGCTGCTGCTGAGGTTCCAGAGGATCAGGATATCTCCTTCCTTTGTGCTCCATGGAAAGTGCTGATTTCCTGTCCCCCAACCAACACAGCTCTGGCTGCCAAGCCAACCGGTTCCCGTGTTCTTCTGACACCCGGTTGACCAACCGCTTGCCAGGCAGCTTGTGAAATGATCTCCTACTGCCTGCTTCAGCATCACTGGCATCTGTTACGCACAAAGAGTTCACCACGCCCACACCTTGCCATAGTGGAGGAAGTGCTTGGCTTACAGAAGCAAAGTTAAAAACGCAAGAAGCATTTTCTTCTTCATTTCTAGGAAAGGCTTTTTACTCCATAAATCAGCTCCTTGAACAAAACAGCAAAAGGCGGTGAGTAAGGCACCTGATGACTAAAATAATTTAGGTTGTGGGAAGCAGCCGAATTTGATGTTGAATAAAAATCTGAGTGGGATTCATTTCACCTAACTTCAGCCATCTGAAGTTAAACGCTCAGGCTAAGCAAGCCACCCAACTCTTGATCTGTTGTCAGTGGGGACAAGTAGGTGCTCCCAGGTGGTGACTCACGCTGTCTGTCTTCATCCTGCTGGGCTGAAATGAATCGCCCTTTGAAGTTGCTTCCTCATACCACTTCCTAATACTCTACAAAATATGTAGAGAATCTGGGGTGGGTAGTTTGGTATTGCTGAATGGTGTTAGACGGGTAAAGTTAGGCAGGATAAAGACTAGCACTAACACATCCATTTAACAAAGGAGGACGCGGTTTATAAGGCCAAGGTCTGCCTTGCATGAAACAATCATGGGAGATGCCTCAGCTGTAGATAATCAACCATCCTGGAAATAGTCAGACCGGCACTGGCAGATACACAGATGTGGGATAGAGGATCTGCTCCTGCTCTGCAGGTACGCTGTGGATGCTCACTGTTTTTCACTTAACCTTGTTCCAGACGTACCCAGGTATCAAAAGTGTTTCCATAGCTTTCTTTTCCTCTATAGGTGGCACTTGTAGCAGCTTTGAGCTCATTTCCACTACTTTTGGGGTGGAAAAAAGGGAGGCATCTAATCTACGGACCACCTT
The DNA here is from genome assembly GCF_000690775.1 of Eurypyga helias. NCBI lineage: Eukaryota > Metazoa > Chordata > Aves > Eurypygiformes > Eurypygidae > Eurypyga > Eurypyga helias. Next base: position 94,691 of record NW_010265200.1, read on the forward strand.
GGGACTCTGCCCTATAAGGCCCTTTCCTAGAGGAAGAAATCTGCTCTGTTCTGTAGCAACGCCGCCACAGAATGGCTGACAGATGAGAGAATGAGCAATTCCAACTATTTGGATAACAAAGGGAAAAGAACTGGGCCACTCAGTCATAAAATTAAACATTGGCAAACTTGGCCAAACCCACATGTGTGTTCTGGACCCACTTTACTTCCCTTTGAGGATCCAGGGAAGGTTGTACAAACCCCAGCAGCATTTAAGGCTGCTGAAATTTCCACTGTGTAGATGCAATTTGGGCCAAGATTTACAAACTTGTGTTTGAAGGAGTACAAAACGTCCCTACAAGGCATTGCGGAACTGAGGGTAAGCTGCTAATGCGACAGCCTCACCTGAGGTGTGATTTTGCTTTTCCCATTTTGATACAATAAACCTCTAAGAAAAATGAGTCCTGAATTAGACTCCCGAAAAAGACCCCACGAAACAACATAAGGGACCTGTGACAACTCTCTAAACAGCAGAAGGTTTGACTTGAGAGTAACTGTGGGCAATTAAATATTGAATGTAATAAGAAGAATATTTCCTTTGTGTTTCTTACGACATTTCTTTGGTTAATTATATCATGCATCTATTGAATATGTAAAGCGTGCTGCTAAAAATGTTCCACTTCTAAAATTAATTAAAATATGCCAGAAAACTAGATGTGTTATGAATAATACTAGAAATGTGACAAATAATGACGACTTTGGAGCCAACGGGCCAACTCCTACAAGTAAAAATTACCAGGCATGAATAAGAATTGCAGGATGACAACTATAGTACTTTAAATCTTTGAAAGACTTCACGCAGTTTCACCCTAGAGACACCTTGCAACAAAAGCAGGGGAGAGATGCAGGACCTGATCCTGTACTGTTACGTCAAACAGCCCTTTGCCGATGACTTCAGTAGGTCCAGGATCAAGCTGTAAAATTTGCCTAAGGTTGAACTGGATGTCAGTGGCAGGATGAGCTCAGGCTTCTGGACTCCAGCCTCGTGTACTGTTCATGGGAGCATATGACTGCTTGGTTTTCGCATGGTGGTGACCGTATAAATCACCCCCACCTTTCAGTTTCATATCATTTTAGTTTTAACATGGCTGGAAGTTTAGGAAATAGCATTGTCCCTTCCAACCCAAACTGTTCTATGATTAATTTTGAGATATATATCTATATATCTATACACACACACACACACACGTGTAAGAGCTG
>NW_010265200.1:96151-117106 GCF_000690775.1 Eurypyga helias
ATATCTATATATCTACACACACACACACACACACACACGTGTAAGAGCTGGACATGATCTCCTTTACCTACAGCAGCCTGTGGCCCATGGAGCCTAAGGCATCATTAAGGCTTTCTCCCCCATGGCCACGCTCCGCAGACGGCCGGGCAGCACCTCCTCGTGTCTGGCTGAGCACCGGGGTGCAGAGTTCCACGGTTGTGTCAGAGCACGTGAACGAGCAAAAGGGTGCAGTGAAAGAGGTGTCGTATGCAGAAGAGAGGGTGAGGAAGCCGACCTTAGCAGCTACATTTTTGTACGTATGCTGTGTCCTGGGAGAACCACTGCACAACAGAGGCAGAATTCAGAGCTCTTCTGTTGTTGGCAGAAGCAGAACCTGGTACCGAGCGGGACAGGGGCTACTTCCAGTTAAGAATGGCTGGGTCTGTCCCACTGGGCAAGAACCCTGGAGATCTTTCCCTGAAATGACACAGTCCTTTCCCTCCTTCTTACACTTTGGCTAGACCCTGTACTTACTGAAAGCAAAGGGAATTTCCATTATAGAGCTTCAGCTTTTGCCGGTCTTTCGCATCTCACTCCATTGCAGATACCAGAGAGGTTTAGGGCTTAATTCTTAGCAAATGTGGAGGTTTATCAGAACTGATTTTTAGTGCCAAATTAATGTGTTTGTCCTCTCCCTCTCAGAGTTAGTGGAAGGAATAAGGTAGGGTGTGAGCACACAACGTTTCATCAAGTCTGTGATAGCTGCCTGGATGCTGGCTTGGAAAATGGAAGTTAGTTTACTTCTCTTTTCCCGAAGGCGGCTTATTTTATGTTTACTGAAAACAAAAGCAAAGCAATAAAGCCACTTGGAGTAGTTCCTTCTGCTCTTGGAAGTCCATTTCTGCCCTCATGCTGCAGGTTGCTCTCTGCTCTCGGTGCCAGCCCATCTGTGTGGGGAGGCGTGCTTAGATCCTGGAAATAATCCAGGCTGAAGAAAACAGACAACCCCACTAATTTTCATTTGGATTTTTGTTTTACTTGGGTTTTTTGAGTGATCCAGTCCCCCATGTGGTTCCACAGCAGTGGTCTTGCCACGTGAAGGGGCAACAGGCGTAGCACGGGGGAGGAAGCAAAGGATGGGGAAAGCCTTGCTGCGTTCATAAGGTACCGCTGCCCTCTGGTCAAAAAAAACGGGCAGCTCAGATGCTTGGGTGTCTTCAGCGGGTTTCTGCATTCACGACCGAGGCCCACTAGTAGCCCCGAGCTGCATCTTTCTTAAGCAAATCACCGTGAGGGCATTTCACGGAATAACTTCAGACGTCATCAAAGCTTGTTTAACGTATTCACTTTAAGATCCGATCCTGCTGCCACTGTCACAAGTGACAGAACTTGCCTGACAGTGAGGCTGGCCACAGAAGTCAAACTCATTGTAAATGCTTTAATACCAACGGATTTAGGGATTTCCTCAAGCACTTTATAGTTATGTTCCCAGCTTTGTCTCTGTTTCACTGTCGATTGTCTACTGTTCTCCCTAATCCTCCCTGGGCTTTCTGAACCTCTATCTTCCCGTCCCGCTGACAGATAGGAACTTGCTCTTGCTAGCTGTAATATTCCTGACATATCGAGACCTCATCCCTTTCACGTAAACGTAGGAATGTTTTGGTGTTTTCTTTTAGCATTGAATTGTTTAAAGATAATTCACTCTATTATTCTGTTCCTATTAGCAACATAACATCTGAGCTTTTAATTACTCTATCCTTGCTGTTTAATTAGTTAAATCTTGCTCATCACTTTGAAAAATGAGAGCGTTAAATACTTCTGCAACGTGATTATTTTATATGTGCTGAACGATTAGCATCAGGATGTTTTTAACCTCTTTATATCCACTGATGGAGTAATATCCCTTGTCACTTCCCTCCAGAGACCAGAGACACATACCAAAACCATCCGTAGAGTAATTTCTTTAACATCATTTGACTTCAACAGGGAGAGACTTAGCTCTGTGTTGCTTATTACTGTCTTTGCCTCAGCTTTCCCCATTTTTATGGTCCTATTTGTGCTATGGATCCTTTTCAAGTGGTTGCTCAGATGGATCCCAGACTTGGGCAGAGCGCTGCTGGTGCATGTCTGTAGCAGAACCCACTTGCCCTTGTCAGGAATGTATTTGTGATGCAATCATTTTGATTTCCGAATTGCGAGATTAAAATTCAGTGCACCTTGGTTGGTTATAGCTACAGAATCCTCTCTCTTAGCCAGTAACTGTAAATGTGGAAGCAGCTGTCCTGCGGGGGTCTTTGCCAGGGGGAGGAGAGCAGGCAGTTGGCTGGGTATCGCTGAACAACTAACAAACCCCCTCAGGCCTTAATCTTCTTTTTTAAGGCAATTTAGCTGCAGAAGTGATGTCCACCTATCATTCAATAGTACTTGACAAGTGATTCTGATATTTACTCTTGTGAATTACCTGTATTCTCCGGGACTAGTACTTTTAAATGCCAGCTCTTACCATTCCCGCGTTATTTGCCACTTAAGCCACCACGTGCTGTTTCCTTATCACTAACTGGATAACTCCCAAACCCACAGACCCATCGCTTAGTAAGGCTTTTCTTCTGAGGCTGATTTATGCAAAGAGAGGTTATGAATCCTTCCAACAACTCTCTCTCTGAACACACTGCCTCCTGTAACCGCTGTGAACAAGTAAAAGATGAGAATACGGCTGAAGCGAGTTTAGTTTGTAGGCGTGTGCACCTTTTGGTTACTCTTGCCCAAGTTATGTGGCTGTTGCAAGAGGTCTCAGAGACAGAAATATTTGAGTTTCTAATCTACGCTAATTCTGAGACATGGAAAAATTATGATAGTAATAGGAACAGGGAGTTCTTCAGATTCAATTTTCAAGAAGACCATTAGGGACTTTTTTTTCTGATATAATTTCCAATCTTTTCCTACTCAGCTTTGATAATAAATATCCCTTGAGGACAGCAAACATGAATCTATTGAGAATCTTGGACGAGGGGTTTTAATGATTTCATTTAAAGTGCTGTTCGTTCAATTCTTGCAATCTGTCTGTGTCTTTCTTCAATTCCTTAAGTTTTTGCTCAAAGAATTCTCCCTTCCAATTAAGTGAATGAACCTTAGAATTAAGTAAGGCTGTCACAGGAAGGAAAATTAATATGACTGATTTTTATAATATAAATTGGAAGCAATTACCAGTTTTCTATCTTCATGCTTGCTTGGAAAATTTACACTTAAACCAGCAATACACCTTAATTAAAGGTCTATCTATCTATCTATATATATCTATCTGTCTATCTAACCTTCTCTTTCTAACAGAAGTCCTTCTGTGAGCTAATTTAAATTTACTACAGCTTCATCTCTGTATTAATAACCTTTTCGTATATTTTCAATTAAGTTTCTGGTCACATTATAGCACTGAGGTAAGAGCTCTGCCTGACCTTTAATAGGATGTGGATAATAGAACGTCTTTGGCTCATGTTCTCCTTTGGTAGCACAACCTCCTACTTTTACTAAAGACATCTATGGAATTTGTAGACGGCTAAACGTGTGTTTTGCATCAAGAAAGACTACACCAGACTGCGGTAAAACCGGAGACGGGCATCCATGCACAGCCTCTGAGACTAGAGAGTGCCTAAACACCCTCGCTTTTTCTTGCTTTTATGGCAAACACCAGTGGGAGACCATGCAGGACATTTAACATAAGATTAAAATATTTTATCCTGACTGATATTTTCCATATGGCAAGCCATGCTTCTCCCCTCATGAACCCTAAGATGTGGACTGTGGGCTGAAAGGTGCAGTTACTTTCAGTTGATTAGGATCACATCATATTTGAGTTCAGTCGTTAATGTTCTGCCATTTGGACACCAAGTAGAATTGGCAGTTAATGATATAGAATAACAAGGGATCTTTATGTTCCATTCAAGCCCAAATTATTTCTGGGTGGGCAGGGTGTATTTGGTCGCCAGCCAGAGTTTTGTCAATATGAATATCTGAACCAGCTGCTTTTCTTGCTGTTCTCCCATGGTTGGATTAATCTGTTCTTTATGTCTTTGTTTCTTTTCTTGTAACCTGTAGCTCACGATGCTCTTAAGATTTTTACTGCCAGGGCATCCATCATGTATTTTTCTCTTGATAGGTGATTATCATTTTACTTCATTGAGTATGAAAACCTCAGCTCCTCTCCAGCACCACTTCTTTTGTTCCTGAATCAGCCTTTCCCTAACTTAGTTCAACAAATGATACAACCAGCCTCAGCTGAAAGTTGCCAAAACACAAAGGGGGCATAGTAAGTTAATTTGCCAAGGTGACCTCTCTCTGCATTGATTCCTGTTGATAATTCTGTCTCCATGGATATCTGAGTCTTTAGGAAACCTCATCTGGCATGTCCACATACAGTGGGGTCTAAGGATCAAAGCAGTAAAGTTCTCCCAGATGAGGCAGGGCTTGATATTTCAGATGGAGAAGTTGATCCATGGCAGACCCTCACGGGATGCCAAGGGAAGGGCTGGGCTGGGCTCAGGGCAGGGCTCAGGGCAGGGGTGCCACTCCTGCAGCGATGTGACTCACGGCTATTCCCACACGGGTTCGTCCTGGTGACTCGAATGCGTTTTATTGAATTACTGGTTGAACCTGCTGGCAGATGTGCCGTATCAAAGAGCTGTGGAGCAGTATCTTCCTGGGGCGGGTGCCTGGCTCCGAGCGCTGCTTTGCAAGGAGCCGAGATCCGCAGATAACACGCAGCAGTTGCGTCGTTTCCGAGGCAGTCCTGCCTGGGGGTGGATGCAGTCCAATGCATCTCGCCCTGGAGCAGCAGAATCTGACAGCCGCTGTCTGGGCTGTTTCACCCTTAGTCAGCAGGACTCATGCTTCATCACTGTCCAAACTGAAAACCCATTCATCATCCTCCTCCTCCTTTGTACACCTGTCACGATACCGCCTTCAGCTCTACCAGTATTTCCAGCCCAGTCCACCCATTTATCACCTACCACCATTATTCCCATACTTCCTTCTGTGTCATAGCCTGTGTTCCCAGTATGAACTCCCTGACTTTTTCCACCCAGTTCCGAGTCTTTGCATATTTAGCCTTTCTTAAATACACATTTCAGCTTCTTAAAGATGCATTTCAGCTTGTTTTTCTACAGAACTGACTTTACTTCTACACGCATCAGGTTTTGTTCCCGTTCTCCTACCCGCTTTCTACTTCCCCATCTGTCCTGAGATTGTGGGTTGAGGAACAATCCCTTGTTTAACATGCAAAGCATGCAAACACATGCTAAATAACGATGCAAATATTTTTCAATTGCTCTCATTGTGATTTTTATATCATTGTTTTGGTCTCATAATGGAAAGTGGAAGCCCAGTGAGCTGTCTGAGAGCAGAGTTGGGACTAGACCCTGCATTTCCCGATTCCTGTTCGGGCTAGGGCACATGACTGTCTCCTCTGTATGTTCTCCCCTGGAAAATTTTTATTTACAGAAACAGAAGTTCTGGAATTTGCATAACTTTGTAGTAGCAGTTTCTGCAGTTTGCTCAAAAGACCCTTTTTTTTTCATATTCAGGCCATGCCAGCTACATTGCTGCTAAATCACAGTAAAGGAGATTACTGTGAACTCTGAACACTTCTCCACTGTTTTATTTCCCACTCTGAGTTTGCTGTAGTTGCTCCCAGGCTGCTCTGTTATTGGGAATGAGAGGGAGTGGCATAAGAGAAAGCATTCCTTTTACAATGTGGTGCACACTGGAAAGAGTCTCCAGAGCCATGTGCCTGGGAATTGCATTCAGGCTTGTCTTTTGGGGGCCATCAATGAAGTGTAGCCCTAATTGCAGCGAAGGGAAGGACTGGGAAGCAGCAGATCTCGTTCTGTAGATGCGGCACAGGCAGAAACAGGAGAGCAAAGCCAAGGAGGGAGCTGCTGTAAGCAGTGCTGGCGTGCTGGGACTGGTGTCCCATCAACACCAAAGCAGCAGACTCCTCTCCTCCCGTCAGATGGTAACAGGGAACCTGCAGCCCACTTCATCTGTCATCACTTTCTTTCCCTCTTCAGGTAAATCCACCTCCCATCCAGTGGCCACTTCCAAGCCAGGACTGAACACGCAGTGCCAAAAGGAGAGGACAGGATGCGCTGGGAGACCGACACACGGGATTTTCCCCCCTGCTGCTCTTTGTCAGACACTTCCAACTCCCCAGGGCAGCCCCTAGCTATCACTGTTTTCCTGGATATAATTTTAGAAAGAACTGGTAGGAGGGAAACCTTTCCTGCAACTTTCTAGATCAAGAGTTCTGCCAGCTAGGAGGTGAGCACAGGGCATTTAAGGGAAGGAACTGAGCTCTGACCCTCCGTCCAGACACTCCTGCAACTGCTTCTGCTGTTCATCTCCCTCACCCTGCACAGGAGGCACCGGAAGGGGCTGAAGGCCTGGTGGGAAGAGCCTGAACACATCCTGCAAAGCAGCACATCCTCCTGCTCACAGGGACACTGAGGAATGCCACAGTGCTGGAATGCCATGGATCTGTGGAAAGACCTTCTGGAAAGAGGTTGAGGGGAAGCAGCCCTGGACGATGGGGTACCAAAGAATTTTGCAAGAGGAGGGCTTGGGCTGAGTGAGGTGGCTGGAAAGAGGGTGAATTTGCTGGAAATTCAGGATAACATGTAGGCACAATATTCAGTTCTTTTGTGCTTTAATCCAAAATCATTCCCTGTTTTGAGTTTTTCAGGAAGCCCTAGTTCTCGTGTCATCTGGTTACGTGAGGCTTTCCTTCTTCAAATGTAAATAATTCTGCTGGTTCTGCAGGTCACAGAGACAAGCTTCGCACAGATAATCGGGTTGGAAAGGCTGAAGCCTGGAGTGCAAGCTCCATCCCTGTGGGTATTGTGTGGGTTTCCTCGTGGCATTCACTGTATGACTTTTTTAGAAGTCACCAGGAGCCAGTCAGAGCTGCAACACGTATTTGGGTTTTTAGGCCACGCATTTTACCTAAAATGTGGCAGATCTGTGGGAGGAAGCTGGAACAGCCCAGAAACGGCATCGCTTTGACACATGGAAGACAGCGATGCAGTCATTTCACAGGTACATGGGCTACTGCAAATATGCAGCTCATAAAAATCTTGACAGTTTAAAGAAGCAGTTTGATAGAGTCAATCCCCTTATCATCATGCCAACCGGTCATACTTCTTTGCTCTGTAAGCAGAGGGCCCACGGAGCTGGTGAGCACTTGCTTGGCCTGAGGAAACATGACTGTCTGCTAAGGGAGCAGCATTGTGCATAAAGCTTTAATGGACATTTCTTGATCTGGACTTGTTCTGTGAACAAGGAGAGGACCTCAGTCTCCAAGGATGCTGATCCAGCGCTTCTTGCTGACCCAAAATTGACCTACATAATTTAAACCAAACTGATGTACAAGTGACACGGTTTCTGCTGAGAAAGTGCAATATGTGCCAACACTTTTAATATTACATTTATTTTTTTCTGTCTGGTTAATCTAGTAGCTGATGTGAATGGAGGGGAAAAATGATGTACAACACACTCATTGCACCAAAGTCTTAGAAGAGAAAATGTAAATGCATGAGTATGACACAAACTCCCCTTCTGTTCGCACGCGCTCACACAGACTTGTTCAAGTTGCCAGAAGCACAGCGAGCCAACCTACAGCATGCATACATGTAATCTACTGAAGGGAGGGGACAGGCCTAATTTATGCACTTGGCCCTCAGACCATGGTTTACCTCAGTACTTTTCAATGCGCAAATTCCGTAAATCTTAGAGGGAGAAGGAATGTCAGCTCCCGCCAGGCTCTGGACATGCTGAAAACGTCGCTCGTACAGAGTATGACTTGTGTTTAATTTGCTGTTGTGGATGAGCCTGAACCAAACTCTTTTGTTCCAAACATCTCTAAATTTAGGAGGTTTTGGCATCCCAGTCCAGATATGAGTCAATAGTTCTCTGCGTTCCAAAGAATAAGTATTAGGTTGCGAAGGTGGGAGTCGTTATGTAAATGGAATAATATAAAGGAATATCTATATTAATACTTTTGTTATGTCTTGGAGCTAGAGGTTTGCCAAGGCTTAAGTGGACTCAGGATGAGCTGGACACATCCAATTAATATAAGTAATGTGACTTTTCTTGAACAAGTGTGACTCCTCAGTGCACATTACAGCTGCTGAGTGTTCCAGCTCTGTTCCAGCATTTGGTCCTCGGAGTTTTAGAAACCTGTATTCCAGCGTTGAAGCCCGCTCTTACTTCTGATTTTGTTTGCTACTGAATAAATGGGTTCTGATTTTTCTATCAGGGAAGTAAAAAATACTGGTGTGTGTTATTGATGGATATAGAAAAAAAACCCAGAATATGAAACCAAGAATTTTGTGTCCCTATGCAAAGTGAAAGCATTGGAGTGCCCATCTCTTCCTGAGGTCACTGCTGCTGTATTCATAGTTTCTGTGTCATGTAAAAGGCTTCTCTCAGTGTAGCATCTGAATTTCGTCCCTTGATGCAGGGATCTGAGGTGTTCTGCTGCTCCTCTCTCTTGTCCAGAGGGAAACCGTACGTGCAGCTTATCTTGGGGCTCGGGTGCTGGCTCAGACAGGGCAGGTGGAAGATGAATGCCTCGAGCTACGCCGTTGTACTTTGCACTGTGAAGATGCGCTGTGGGTTTTGGTCAAGTGTGCAGCTCGGTTTTAAGGAAAGAAATGGGCCTTCCTTCCATGGTCTCCTACAGACCTCTACTATTAAAATGTTTTGTGGTTCACCTATCATCACATACCAGTCTCACCCCAGTCTCGCTCTCGAGTGACTGGGATTCACCACTGGCAGATAAAAAGGGAGAAAATCTGTGGCACCGAGGGAGATTATTCCAGTCCCTCTTACGGCTTCCCAGACTGGGAAAGACAGGCAGTTGCCCTGCTCCTCCGCAGCTCTCTCTGTGGCTCGCCATGATTCCACCTCCACTCGCTGCACAGGGACCCTAACTGGAATTGTTCTTTCCAGCCCAGTGGTCCCTTGCTGCGGTGAGCCATGCTGGTTACACTGCGGCGGGAGAAGCCAGTTTGTCCCTTTTTCTGTGCCTGAAACGCTGTGCATTCTGAATTACCCACACATGGAAGCAGTAGGCAGTATAACGCGAGCACGGAGCAAGCACAATGTGCTACATGCGGATCAGCTTAGCGTGTTGGAACAGTGACACTTTGCAGCATAATACAAACTGCTTATTCTTTTTCACAGCTGTTCTCCCAAGCATTTTAAGCATACATTCGCCCTCAGCATGCAGGAGATTTACGTATTTCCCTTCCATTGACATGGTAGAAGAGACCCTCCTCACTCGCAGATTTGTTCTTTTAATAGGCATCCAGCACAAATGGGAATTAAGTACATGTGTGTGTCCAACAGAGAGTAGACCAGAACCAGCTGTAGGCACAAATAACTGCTTAGGAGGCCCATTTTTTTGTGCTGATTTGGTAACTCCCAAGACAGCCAAATCTTCCTTTTTAGGAATGGGAAGAACAGGAAAAATAGAGGACCTCAGGAGATTGTATCACCCGTGGAAGAGGAGAGTCAGCAGGGAGAGAACTCACCGCATGAGGTTCTCCTCTCCCCGCTGGAGCAGCTGGAGAAAATAAGGTTCATTGTGGGCAAACGTGAGCTCATTTTGCCTCTACTCCAAGCTGGCAGAGAAGGCAGGGTGCTTTGGGCTCTGAGTCAGTGCTGCCATAACTTGCTTGCGTGACTTACTCGTTGAAGTTAGAGGTGCTACAAGATGCTGAACGCCTGTGGCACAGACTCGCTTCTCCCAGTCTTCATTGTCTTACACTCTGAATCTTTTCAAAGCTTAAATCTCAGTCGAATGCATCACAGGTGGTAGGACAATGTGGATTTTGGGAGAGACAGGAAGGCTCCGTACGCATCCTCGCCATGGGGAGACGCAGAGGTGCCACCTGCACTGTACGATGACAACGTGAGCACAAGGAACACAGCCCTCAGCAAAGTCCTCTTAGAAATCGCCACACACCGAGCTGAACCTTAAAGACAAAGGCAAATGGAGTTGGGAGGAAAGCAGGGGCAACGGCTGGAGCCCTTAATTTGATGCCAGTGATATCTCAGAGCAAGCAATTTCCCAGAGGATTGTCGGAGATGTGAAATGAATTGTAAGAGCTGCTTTACAGGCATTTGTGGGCACACACACCTGCTTACAGCAGGGGAAAAGACAGTGCGTAAATGTCTGGAATATTACATAAAAGCTGTCTGGGAGACTAGGCAGAGCAATTAAAATCCATCTCGCTTAAACGAACCCTGAGTGCAGGTCAAACAAATCTAATTTTTATTGTTCCTTAAGGAGATGTCTGTATAGGAGACAAAAGGGGGATGCAGTCGTCAGGTTAAAAAATCAAGATGCCTTTAAAAAATTAAATGTTCACAATAGTGCTACAGCAAGCTAGATAAATGATATATTACAGCCATGGTTTAAAACTAATTGATGACTAATGTTGTAATGCATTTGTAGCTACACTGATCTATTATATATCTTGGCCAAGCTGAAGGGACACTTCAAGGAGAAAAATTGCTAACTGTTTTAACCTGATGGAACTTGGGGAAAAAATAGTTACTTTAAGAGATAAATGGAAAGGTCGTGACCTCCTAATGTACATCTGGGTCTTGCCATGCAAAATCAAATTATCGTTAAACAGAATGGGATCTGTGATGGAGTTAAAACAACTGCAAACCTGCACCGAAATTTCCGCAGAGAAATGCCTCAGTGCAGTCAGAGCTGGGACCATCTGCCGAAAAGCTGCCCGGCTAAAGAACTGGTGTAACAAGTTTGGATGGAGTTGTTCTGCTCTAAAATGAAAGTTGGTCTAATTGGAGACTGGAGGAAAAATGTAAGCATATTTACAGCAATTTACATATGTAAGGCATTTTATAAACATTACTTAATTAGGGTATAAATAATTAACAATTTACCCTAAGTTCTGAGTAACATGTGTCTCTGTCTCTTGGAGGGGAGACAGGAATCCTCATTTTCCTCCTCATTTTTGTCATGCCTGAGGCTCATGCCCACTGGGTTTTACCCTTACAGTTGGAATTCAGAGGAGATGTCAGTCAGGCTCTGCTTATTTTCACATCTAATTCATGCAAAAACCAGGTTTCCTCCTGAGGCGGTAAACTGGCCCAGATTTGCTTCAAAACTTGGCCTAGGTTCAGTGAATGACTCACTTCAGCTAAGGTACATCCATCTTCCTGGCTGAAACACAAGACGGGAAGTGTTGTCGAAGAGCAGATACCACGCAGAACTCGATGTTAAGATGCAGGGCCGTAGAAACCAAAAGTAATAGCTCGTTTCACCCCTGGTTTCCTGTTACCCAATGTTAAGGAGAGTGAGTGGGTGTAGGAAGAACATCGTTACTCGAGCCGGAGTACCAGTGTGGGGTTTTGCATGCTGAACAACCTGCACACGGCTGGGATGTGCTGGTGGAAGCCGAGCCGGCAGGAGCTGCAGTCAGTAAACCTCCCTGGTCATAGGCTCTGGGCAAAGTTCTATGGAATAAATATGGGAAGAGGTTACAAGGGACGGTAACACTTGCGGGCAACTGCTAAAATATGGATTACCTTGAAAAGGCCATGATTAAAAGTCCAAAAATACCACGGATATCTTTAGCCTTCCTCCCAACCTCTGAAGTGGAGCACATATAAGAGCCAATCTAGCAAAGACAACCCTCACCGCAGGTGACAGTCGTCTTCTTCTGGCTGGGAATAAGTTAATGTAGCAAGAACACGACCAGCCCATGATACTGCCTGAGAGTGATGTATTTCTCTATGACAAATGAACCTTCCGGTGCGGAGGGAAATGCCTGCAATACCACATTGCAAGTATTTCGTACTCTGAAGGGCTTGGTGTTCCAAAAACCCAAAAGCCTCCATATATTTTAACTGCTGTACATTAGGCTTCCTCCTTTGCATTCATTCAGTTTGGGTTTGAAGCCCAATACAGGCAGCAGCTTAGAAAAACAGTTCTCTAGCTCAGGATGGAGCAGCTGAAGCCTTAATTCTGGAGGTCTTTCTTTTAAAGGGGGCATAACTCCTGGGTCAAAATTTTCAGTGATTCAGGTCATGGTATGGGTGTCAGTTTTCAGCAACGTTAGAAACTCAGTGACACAAGTACCACTGAGCTGATTTGGAACATACGTTTCCTCAGAGGATGATAAACAGTCACATCCACAGCTCTGTCTGGGATTTCTGTCCCTTCACTAACATACTAAACCAAAGCAACTCAAACAGATAGTTTTCCTCCCATATCAAGGTGTCTTCCTAAAGCGTGGTGCAGAGTAAATAATACTTGGATGGGCAGAAAGAGAAAACAGCTTTAGATTAAACTTTTAGCTGCCAGCAAATTTAAAAGCAATAAAGAAAGGGAAAAAACCTGAGTACACTTGAAGCATGGCACTAGCGAGTCAGAGAGACTGGGACTGGAAAACTTGCTTCGTTCAGTAGAAGCTGCTTCTCCCTTCTCCCAGTTCCTTAGAGCTTGCCCTAAGATTTTTGGGGGAAATTTGAGTTACAGCAGTAGAATATATGAACCAGTGAGTGGACGGAGTTGAAGCATCATTCCCTTTGAAGGCAGCAAAAGCGAGTACGTATGGAGGGGGTAGAACTCCTGGCCTCCCTCCCCAAACCCTGCCACCAGCACAGGGGGGACTGTACAGGCCCCCGCGCTCTGGGCAACCCCGTGCAGCTCTAGTAGGTGGTGTGCCCATCATGGTGGAGTCGTGCTCCTTAGCTGCTGACCCTGGGTGGCCGGGATTCCACCAAGGGGAATGTTTGCAGCCCACGGGATAATGATCTGCCACCCTAACTGTCCTGTCCTGTCTCTCCCAAGAGGATGACTTTTCAGAGCGCGTTGTGATGTCGGAGACAAGGTGTCAAGTAGAACATCCCGTCATACTTCCGTGCTTCCAACATACTGCGGGTGAGGGAACTGCCCTCCTGTTTGGATCACACTCATAAACGGCGATCGTGGAGTTATGCACCCGTCTCATACTCCTCCTTTTGAAACAATCAGAACTAAAATAGCCCAAAATAAGAGTGCAGTTATCATTTATTTCCTTCCTCATATTTTTGTCTTGCTTGGTAACAACACTTCCTAGCTGGGGCTGACAGAAATGGCAAAAATGTACAGTATTTCTGATTTTTTCTTGCCTCTTGGTTTTTATTTCACTTCCACTTTTTCAGACTGGTCAGTGATTCAGAAATCGCTTTTATCATCAGAAAGACAAACTGCAAAATCCAACGGTTAACAACCGGAATGTGATTTTAAAGAACGCTTACAGCAGTTTCCTTCTGGTGCTTGTGCTCAGTACTGGAAGGAGCTCTGAATCACAGCTGTCCACTCTGCCAAGAGGTTTTTTAACTTTTGCACACAGATTACTACACATATTTTAATTACTGATAGCGTTTGCTGCTCCATTTGATTTATAGTAAGGCGTTGCGATTGTCAGATGCGTGTGAGAATGCAAGTAGGAAATATAAAATGTACCTTTAGATGGTTCTGTTATGTTTAACACCTTTTTCCATGTTCTAATATTATGTCAATAGTCCAAAGGAGTTTTTGATGTGATGCACTGAATATTCTGATTCCTAGGAGAGCTCATCACTGGGGACACCATTTACCAGTGTGCTGCTGTCAAAAGCTGTTGCATCCTTCTTCCCTCTTGACCCAAGCTTGATTAATCTTTCCATCGTTTTGGTTCTGATACGGTTTCGAAACAGTGTTGATTTTCCCAGGAAGCCTTAAGAACTGAGGCATCTGCTTCCTGCTGTTTGGGCAGCTCAGACAACTGCAGAGAGGGTGGAATGATCTCCCCCAGACCTCCAGCAGCGTCACATTTCCACGGCGTGCAACCCACCCCCGTCACGGTGCCCAGTACGTGCAGCACTGGCAGGAAGAGCTGGAGAAACTCCTGTTTTCTGGGCCATGACCTATGGTTTTGGGAAAGACCAGGTTAGCTCCAGGAGGAGGGAAGTGTTAGAGCTCTTTTTCTTTGTTGCTGCACAGAAGTCAGAAGTTTTCAACAGCCGTGAGAGCATCAGCACTTACATTCTGATATCCATCTGTCCCGCAAAGCATAAATCCAAAGCTCTATGTGAGATCAATCATGCCCAAAATACTTCAAGTTACCTAAAATGTTGGAGAATACATGTGTTAAATGTTTCTCCCTAGTCCTGAGTGGTGCAGACGTCCTGTTAATCGCGTATTACAAGCTCAGGCAATACATTAAGTTTGTGCAATACATTTGTATAACAGAGATGAAGCAGAATGAACTGGATCCACAGATGTCTTTCTACTCACTGCAGACTGTAATTGTTTCATGACATTTCTTTGGGTTTTATCCTCTTTTGCCATAACCAGCTACTGGCAATGTATCTGTAAGGAAAATAAAAAAAAAGGCAAGAAATTCTAATATGTGAGACGTACAAAATAAATAAATCCTGTGATGGTTTCTAATACGTGAATATTCCTAAATGCCAGACTAAACCATCCCTCCAACGGTTTCTTTTACAGACTTCCCTTGTTCCAAAAACTTGGCCTGAGTTAGGAGGAAACCCCATAACTGTCCCTTCAAAGTTGAATTGCATCAGTGTGGGTAAGACGTTGGGCAAAATTCCTTTAATGGTGTAATTCCATGAAAATCAGAAATACTACACCAGGGCTGAATCTGCCCCATGGTATAAAATGGTCTCCCTAGAGGCAAGGCTTTTGGAAACGGTCTCATATTTTAATTACAAGCAGACAATTTGTTTTGGGTTGTACACAGAGCATGACAATCTAACTGCTATAGGAACTAGCTACATATATGGTGATTTTATTCCTGTTTCTAGTGCTGTGTGGTTTATTTGTGTATGTTTTGCAGGTGGCTAAGTGATCCCACAAACTTCTTTTTATGTACTTGAGTGAGCCCCTGTTGAATTTAAGATTTTAAAAGATGACAGCGCTGGCTCTATTTGTACATTTTGCAATGGGTTTAGGAGAAAGGCTGCACGTTGTCTGTAATCTGGGAAGTCCAGATTCCAGTTAACAATCTTACCCCTGGAGAACAGACAATTGTATTTCTCACGAATTAACAGATGCTGATGGTACTTTGCCTCCCATGACTGTGTTCACTAGTTTCTGAATTCAAAGGGCAAAATAGGATCTGCCTTTTATAGAAAGTCCCAGGCACGGCGACAGGACTTGCTGCTCGAAGTGTGGTTGAGCCCACTTCAACCCTCTCCACGCTGACGGGATTTTGGCAGCCCTGTATGATATATCACCACTGTAACAAACTACTTCACCTAAGCTGGTCATAGTCTGTGGAAAACATCTCAGAAGGATGGTGCAGAAAAAGCTTTAGCCTCTGTTAGTTATTTTTCATGAGATGTAATGTATTGGGAAATTTTAAGGAGCTCGACAGATTTTCACAGCTTGGCACGTGAAATTCATTTCCAGCTCAACAGATTGTGATTTCACGATTTTACACATCTGGATTTTGGCACAGAGTTCTGATGGAAGATGTCTCTGGCAAATCTGCCTCCCAGAGAGAGCAGGGCAGAACGCCTGCTCCTGGTCCGTGAGGAGGCCAGTCCCATCTGGGAGCTGTAACCTGCCTGCCCTCACCTATGTAGCTTCTGTTCCAGCCGGCAAAGGCTGCACAGCAGTAGCTGGCCCTGACATCAGTCATCTCAGGAATTACTTGAATATTAAGGATAGTGATGAAGTGATATTTCTAATATTTAAGGAGTGTAAAGGGACATGAAAAAGTTGCAGGGGCATCTGTACTGTGTGTTCACAGACCAGATCTGTTCTGGGGAGCCAACAGGACATTTCCAGACGCTGGCAGCACGGAGGGGTGCAGCAACGATGTGTGCGAAGACTGTTGAGCACCCCTCTGCCACACTGCAGCAGTGGGCTGCTTTTCTGGCCAGGCAATTGGGGAGGGGGGCGTCTTCTTAACCTAATCTGTGGAGATCTGGCAGTCTTCCCAGAGGGGATCCACTTAATGAAAACATGACTTTAAGCCAGATTTTTTTTAGCATTCACACCACAGACGGCGAGTTTATAAAGGTGTCAAAGAGTCATGCGCATTTCCCCTTTGTGCAGCGCTGTGTGGCAACAAAATCATCCTATTTTCCCACCAGGATCACACAGTGTCACAGAACTCCACTTTTTCTTATGGCATTGGCAGTGTGGTTTTGAAAGAAAAATCCCCGTGCTGTCTGGAATGCTCAACTGTTGGGTACCAGAGTCAGAAAACATCCTGCCTGCCTTGAACGTTAGGAAAACAGAGCAGCCGTGACTCAAGTGCCAAGTGGTTTTTTGGAAGGCTGACTCCCCTGAGAATAAAGGATAGTGGAATCCAGCCAAGAGGGCGGGCAGGAACAGGCCCTGGGCAAGACACTGGAACTTTGGTGGAGCCCAAAAATACTGTATGCGCGTTTGTATCGGCTTCTGACTTTTGTATGAAAAGGTGAGCTACCCAAAATGTAAGGAAATGGGTCACAAATTGATAAAATCTGAATTATTTTTCTAGCTATATTTAGAGCTGTGTAAAACAGGGATTTCCCTTTTTGGCTGCTCTAGTGTTTAAGAGTAACTTAATATCTCTGTTCAAAACAGAAAAAGTCCCCCAAAGGAAAATTCCTTTTTTTCCTATTGTACACTCAAAAATCCCTTCTTGCTGTTGCATAGTATTCAGTTGGTTTTTACTTCCCTGTTTCCCTGTTTGAATGAATAGCCCTGTTCTAATGGCTCAGTGGTTCATCCAGAGTATTCCCCAGCTTCTGTTTCCCCTACCAGCGCTATACTGCTGCTTAAAAATGAGGTTGAAAACCACCTCAGGTGCTGTAAGAACTGCCTAAGCAAGCACGACCTGCAGGACCCTTTATAAATCTTTTCTCCCCTTCAGTGGTTATGCTTATCAGTACCTCAGTGAGCAGAAATTTTTAATGCTCAGAGATCCATTTCCGCTTCTGTAAGTCAAACAGCTTGCTTATCTGCTTGTTTTGTTTCGGTAAGATTGGTTTCAGAGGAGGTTTTCTGCATAGAAAGATGCCACACATAAGTGGGAAAATTGTGAAAGAGGAGGAGGTTGTATATGGAGATAGATTTTATATTATTCATTTCCTCTTTGTCTTACTGTAGAAAGATCTGGGAGATAACAGATGAGGTCCCCTCATGGGTTTCTATCCAGTGCTGCAAAGCAGCTCAGCAGCCAGCATGGTTAGTCTCTGAGCTTCCACCTCCTCTGGAAAAACCTGGTTCTTGTCCAGTTGCGGCAGCGATGCCGTCCTTGGCCCCGCTGAAGGACACTGCATGAGGTATGTCCCGACAATCTCTCTTCGGTCTGGGCTGAAGTCTGGCACTGACTGCATAGGAACTTTGATTTTTCCCTGTGGTGGCAGTTTCAGTTATCAAAGCTTTCTGCTTTGGGGCCCACAAGGAAGCCCCAAAGCGGTGTCTGTTCAGCCTTGGGCTTTACGTGTGTGCCGCCGGACTGAAGCACCTCGTCTGGTGTATCTGAGAATCCTGAATCACTGCATTCAGAAATGCCAACAAGTTTTCCACTTACTTATTTTGCAAAACGTTGGTGGCAAAGCTAGGCCCAGCATTTGCAGTTCCGGCACGGCCGTGTTGGTCAGTCCAGCAAGGCATTCCGCCCCTCACCTTCTGCTGGGGCGTCTCAGGTTTGCGCTCCCGAAACGGCGTTCGGCACCACCGTTCTGCAGGAGGTGGGGTGCTGGGCCACAGCTCGCGCCCAGGGAGACCAAGAGACGTTTTCGTGTTATCTCAGTGGAGGGGGACAGGATCTTTGTTTCCTTGACAAGGCTGGAAAATGTTCCTTCTGTCTCTTTCCCCTTCACACACATATCTTCTTTTCTTTATAGAACAAGACATTTGTCTTTATCTCACCATTCACCTCCCTCTTTGATTGCAGTTAATGGAATTGTCACCTTTATGTACTCATGTTCCATTTCTCAACCTGTCTGCACTTTGGCCCCCAAAGGTTACCACTGCTAGTGAAGTAATATGATTAACTGAGTCTTTTAAGACAGATTTATGCAAGATTTCTTCTGCAGCAAGTGTCACATTTAGTCTAGTTCTGCAAAAGAGAATATTTCAAAGATGCCAACTGTCATCTAAAACCACTAAATTGTTCTGTCGTGTGGGATGAGAGGGCCGCGGGCCATCTCGGAGCAACGCTGATTTACACTACCTGAAGCTGTATCCCTACACTGAAATACGGGCTTTTGTTAATAATGAAAAAAAGAACGTTCCTGTCTGGCAGAAAGCATACTTAAAACGGAATTTTCATTAGTTACTCTGTAATGAAAAGGCAAAAGGGTGTATTTTAAGTGAATCTGTCCAGAATCTTGGAAGAAGAGGGTTATTTGAAGTAGTAGTATCTGAAGAAAAACTATAACACTCACACTAAACAGAAAAGAATGGTCTTGTGGTCTGTTTAAGGTGCACAGTCTACAAGATGTTTCCAAGTGTATAGAAAGATTTGGGATTACAGGGGATTCGCTGCACACGTATCTACTCTCCCTGCATTTGATAACACAGCACAGATTAATCATCATTATTCTGCACTAATATAACACCTCTTAACCCTCAGCTTTCAGAATATTTCAAAGGAGTAATGAATTAAGCCTAATGCGGTCTTGGGAATATGTGATAATCTAAACTTTGATTCTTTCCTATAAAAAAAAAAAAAGCATTTTCAGGACTCTGATTTTGGAGGCTGGAGATGTTGTAACTGTTGTTGAAATTATGTTCATTTGTTAGCCCCTTGGAAAGAAACCATGTGAGTGCTAAAGTGTAATGAAATGGAAAAATGTATTCAGGAAAAGTGAATACGTTCGTCTGTACTTACAGACAGATAACTTCTTTTTTCTTTGCTGTTTACTGAAAAAAATAGGTCTGGATAAAACAAGGTACTAGTGTGATATAGGTGTAAAAAGGCAAAATTGGGCCCTGTCTGTAACTAAAAGGGTGCACAGGGAGTTGTAATCGCCACTGCACAAGTCACTAGCAAGACATCGTTTTGAACATTCCGCGCTGCGTTGGGCTGTGATCACTCGTGTTCAGAAAAGGTGAATTCTGACTGAAAACAAGTGCGAAGAAAGCTTATTAGATAATCCAAAACTTGCTGTTACCAAAGAAAACATCAATGGTTAATGTTTAACTTGGCAAAACAGAAGTTGAGAAGGGATTTAAATGGTGTCTACAAGTGCACTGTGGAAGCACAACAGTTATTATTTATATTAGAAGAAAGTGTCAGCCATCTGTGAATATACAGAGGACAGGAAGGAAAAACAAAAACAAAACAGGGAAGAAGAGAGAGGGTTGGGAGGGTGAAGCGCAACAACTATAAACCAGAGCTCAGGATGTGTGTGGAAGGGTTTGTAGGATTCCATTATCAGAGGCAGCAGAAGCACATTCAGGTTCATTTCTCTGGGCTTCGTTTTGCTGCTTTTCAGTGTAACAAAACATTTTGGTATATCCACAGTCACAGTACTTTGTTTTGGGTCACTGAACTGATGTGAAACAGCTTGTTTGTGTCTCTGAACTCTACCCTTTCTCTCCGCGGTGCACTTCTCTGTCAGACTGGTCGCCTCACGCTACGGGTTGTTCCCCCGGTCCACGGACCGGGCTGACTCAGATTGGGATGTACACGTCTCAGAAGAGAGAAACGTGTATCCCACTCCAGGAGGTGCAGACCTCCCAGGGAGCAAAGCAGAGCATGAGAGCGCACATTCCCACTGTGCAAGGAGCTGGCTTGGAAAGACAGTCAGGAGGCTGGTATTTTTAAAAAAAATTGTATCTGTTCACAAAGCAAAACATCTGGACCAGTGCAAGAAAACTCCAAATACTTCAATTTGGGTCTGATGTCCTTTCCTACCCCACCTAGGTGCAAGGTATTCCCAGTGGAAAGTCGATTTTCACCCAGATTACAGTTTTGTGAAGTGGTGTTTCCCATCAGAAAATCATTCCAACGGAAAATTACTAACTGGTTCTAAGAGACTCACTAGCGAAGCTCTCAGAATGATTCAGTGGCAAAGCTGGAATGAGAACGCACAGCTCCTGACCACGAACCCTGTGCTCTAACCACGAGACAACACTCATCTTTGCCTGCGCAAGGTTGTCCCTGCAGCATTTCTGCCTGGGCCCAAGCGGGAAAACTCTGGACATGTTGCAAGACAGCTTTTTGCTGCAACATTTCCTGCTGGAGAATATTTGGGGGATAACGGGAAAAATCCCTGGGGTCTCTTGAGATGCGTTTGGACATCGTGGGAATGTGAGGGTTCCCACCCGCTCCTCCCTAGGTGGGTCATGGAGGTCCTACCCACCCTTGGGGTGTGCAGCCGCTGCTGAGCCGTCTCTGATTTCCCGGTGCCTTTGAGGGGATCCTACTGCCCCGTCTGCCATTTAAGCAAACCTGAAAGTAACTCTGTGTTTATTCCTTGTATCAGAATTTTCCAAGTTTTCAGGTAAAACTGTCCCAATGGAGTAGCCCCGTGCAGACAATCGAACTCGTGGCCTGCAGTGCTGTTTCAGTTACTAAGAAGTGATTAGATGTTTATGGGTCAGGGTGGGGGATGTAGTGCTGACATACCCTTCTGCTCGCTTCCCTGTGTCTGTGCTTCCCCTGGCTCTCCCTGCTCTTCCCCTGGCTCTCCCTGCTCTTCCCCTGGTCTCCCTGCTCTTCCCCTGGCTGTCCACGTGGCTCCTTGCCCCTCTCAAATGCCAAATGCTCCTCCAGGCCCAGCATTTCTGGAGGCTTGCAGGGCAGCAGTGCTGCGGTGAAAAAGGCGATTTAGCAACAACCCCTTTAACCTGAAGAGCCAAACCTCCTCTCCTTAATTTCAGTTTAATTCGCTTTTAGCTCCGGGAGAAACCCGATTCCCTTTCCGAGGCGAAAGCACTCGCAGCAGCCGAGT